>NC_057806.1:585973927-586216009 GCF_018294505.1 Triticum aestivum | reverse complement strand
CGCGAGCCGCTGCGCCTCGGTCGACTTCACAACCTTCCCCTTGTCAGCTCTCGGAGCCATGGCGGAAGTGGTGGAGGAGGTCGACGACATTGGTGGTGCTGGTGGCGATGGGGGGCGGGGCGCTGCTCTCTTTCAGCTTTGGGAAGACGAGGGAGCGGCGGAGATTTCCGAGATTGGAGTAGCAACCGGCGAATGGGCGAACTACCCCTGTTTCCCCTGCTTATAAAGAGGGAGGGGGCGGATGTTCCACCTTTCCGAATAAAGAAACCACCCACGATCTCTCCCACGACGCCGCATTCAACGCGTGCCGTTCGGGGAGGGCGCGGTGGATACAGGGAGAGATACCGCGTAACCCAGGCCGCGCATGCCCGTGCCCTGTTTTGGGCCTGGCCCAACAGCGCTCGGCACCATGTATGGCCTAGGCCCAGGGGCTCCTGTCGGTGTACTAGAGTAGGGGTACCCTAGTATCTCGAACTTGTGCACGGGCAGTCGCAGCATCCCGCGGCAAGGCTTGCCGGGTGACCGCCAAGGTCCTCCGTGGTTCCTTTGAAGCCATTCAAGGACAAAGTATCCAAGCCAAGGAGACAAGACCCCGGCAAGAGGAGCTTGCCGGGAAGGCCAACCAAGGCAAGGCGCTTAAGGAGACAAGACCCCGGCAAGAGGAGCTTGCCGGGAAGGCCAACCAAGGCATCTCAAGGAACTTGCCGCGACGCGCCGCGCGTCCTGGCAAGGCCCGGTGAGCGACAAGCTCCCGGACGCGACAAGACAACGACCGCGGCAAGGCGCTTGCCGCGGCAAGCCACCACTCTGTGCCCGCGCTCCAGCACATCCACCAACGTGTCGTTCTGGGACCCTTCCAGGCGTACGTGGCGGGAGACTGTACAGCCAGCGGTGCGCGGTGGCAAGCGGCACTGACAAGATTTCCATCGTGGCGAGCAGTGGCGTCCCTGGCGGTCCCTTTTGCACTATTTAGGTGACGCAGACGGGCATTTAATGCCCTTGTCCCCTGTCGTCAGGGTTAGGTATGATACACTGTAGCAGGTAGTTGTACCAACCGCAACACCTTTCCATTTTTACCCTTGTCTACATTGCCACCTGTCAGTGACCCCTTGAGCATATAAAAGGAGGCCCATGCGCAACGTAGAGGGGGAGGGAAAAAACACTCACGCTCGGTCTTGTTAGCTGCTGGGGTGTACTGTAGCACTCCGCGCTCCCGAGCAAGAACTCAATACAAACTGCAAAGCAGGAGTAGGGTTTTACGCATCCGTGCGGCTCGAACCTGGGTAAACTGCTCGTGTGCTTCGCCTCGATCCGCTCTTCGTGCGACCCTCGCCCCCGCCGAACCAAAAGGGACTCGGTCCGCCGGTCCCATAGGTGCTCGTGGATTAGTCCCCCGGCATTGGTCCATAAAGGAGGTGGTAGCGCAGCGAACGAGGCAATCGGACTATATTGCTTTAACACTTTCACTTAGCCATAGGAGTTTGACGGCGGGACTACTAGATAGCCCCTGGTACCTCCGCGCTCGTCCGAATACGGGGCGCGTACATACATGACTGGGGAACAGCCCTTCGTTAATGCAGAGGAATCCCGAAGATTCTGCTAAGTCATTGAGTGGTTGACCAGTCTCGCGCTTTATCATGACAGTCACTTTTCGGCTTTCTCTACCGAGGTGCTCATCTGGATGAACCAGGGCACAATCGCAGTAGTTCTCCCAGTGCTATCTTAGCCAATATAGTGGAACATAAGGTACCAAAACATGGGAGCCAGGCAAACCCAAAATTTGACCAAAGACATGATTCAGAGCTGATGCATATAAGGCCAAAATCGCGATGCCGAACACTCCCTAGGGTATTTGGTCTTTATAACATATGCCGGGCTGAACAATGCCCGTAATAATAAACCCCGAGTGTCCAGGTACGTGCAATATCCTGACAAGGCAACATGCCAATAACGTCAGCATCCTTCTCGGTTGTATTGAGTATCAGGAGGATGTGAACAACAAGAGAAAGTAAAAAAGGTTTACGCAGGGTCTTACTCTGAAAAAAAAACCTTTGAGTGGGTCCCTATTGCACGTCTGCGCATGTGTCTCCGTTGTGCCGTGTCCTGGACGGGTGTAGCACGATTGTCATCTGTAAAAGAGAAGAACTTAGGTGAAAGTTGTCGTGCCAAAAAATTGGTTATTATCAATAAACCATTGAAATTCAAGATAAGTCAAGTTGAGCCGAACTAGCCCTGATTACACGCGGGAAGCCCCTGGTACCATCTATGAGGGTTTAACCATCAAACCAATCTCATGTACATGTAGTGATGCGTCAGACTCGTCTAACCGTGTCCGTGGTCTTGACAACATGTCATTTATTCTGGTTGGTGAGGCCGTCTAGTGTTCGGCTATTAAGGCCGCCGCACATTCTTCCGCGCGTAGAGAACCCTCAATATTTCCACTAACTGTGTGGTGCCACGTGGACCAGGCATCTTAAGCTTGAGAGAAGCGTAATGCGGTACTGCATTAAAATGAGCGAAAGCCGCTCTTCCGAGTAGTGCTTGATAGCCACTTCGGAATGGAGCGATATAGAAAGTTAACTTTTCGCTTCGGAAGTTGTCGGGAGAACCAAATACAACCTCTAGTAATAGAGAGCCCGTACAGCAGGCCTCTGGGCCTGGTATTACTCCCTTGAAGGTAGTATTACTGTGGCTTATTTTTGTTGGGTCTATCCCCATTTTGCGGACTGTGTCCTGATATATCAAATTTAGACCACCGCTGCCGTCCATAAGGACTCGTGTGAGGTGGTATCCGTTTATTATTGGGTCTAACACCAAGGCGGCCAATCCTTCATGCCGGATGCTTGTCGCGTGACCCCCGCAATCAAAAGTGATCGGGCAGGCCAACCAGGGGTTGAACTTAGGGGTGACGGGCTCTATGGCGCGTATGTCTCGGAGTGCATGTTTGCTTCTCCTCTTCGTCACATGGATCATGTTTACTGTTTTAACCTCTGGTGGGAATTTTTTCTGTCCTCCAGTGCTTTGCTGGCAAGGTTCGCCCTCGTCTTCATTGGTGTGTCCCCCCCTTGTGTTCGGCGTTTAGCTTACTGACCTGCTTGAAGACCCAACATTCTCTATGGGTGTGATTTGCAGGTTTATCAGGGGTGCCATGAATCTGACATAGTTTGTCGAGAATCTTGTTTAGGCTAGATGGTCCATCTCTGCTGCCTTTGAAAGGCTTTTTCTGCTGACCTGGTCGAGAGCCCTTGAATTCGGCGTTGACCGCCGTATTATCTGGGTTGTCTTATTTATTTTGATGCTTGTTTTTACTGCGTCGTGGTTTTCCATTGCCATCCCTGACTTCGGATGTTCTTGGATCGCTGGTGCTACTGCGGGCTAACCAGCTATCTTCGCCCGCGCAAAAGCGGGTCATGAGGCTTGTCAGGGCTGCCATTGTTCTCAGTTTTTCTTGGCCGAGGTGTCTGGCGAGCCATTCGTCTCGAACGCTGTGCTTGAAAGCTGCTAAGGCTTCGGCATCCAGACAGTCGACAATTTGGTTATTCTTAGTGAGAAACCTGCTCCAAAGCTTTTGGGCTGACTCTCTGGGCTGTTGAATTATATGACTTAAATCGTCTGCATCCGGAGGTCGGACATAGGTTTCTTGAAAATTAGCCCGAAAAGCGTCCTCGAGCTCCTCCCAACTTCCAATTGAGTTTTCGGGGAGGCTTTTTAGCCAGTGCCGAGCTGGTCCTTTAAGCTTGAGGGGCCATTACATGATGGCATGGAGATCGTCTTCACGAGCCATATGGATATGGAGGATAAAGTCCTCAATCCAGACCCCATGGTCTGTGGTCCCGTCGTACGCCTCTATGTTCACTGGTTTGAATCCTTCTGGGAATTCGTGGTCCAGCACCTCATCGGTGAAACATAGGGGGTGTGCGGCACCCCTGTATTTGGATGTATCATGGCGTTCGGACGGTTGTAGTATTCGGTTTTGATTTTGTGCGAGAGCACGCTTCCTAGATCCATAGATGGATCTGGTCATACTGGATTTTTGGCGCAAGTCCTCACGTAGATCGTGTGTTGACTTATGTGCGACCTTGTTAGTCGCTCTATCACGGTCACAAGGTGGTTGATCCGGCCGGTTGGCCGTTTTATTTTTCGGCTGTATGGGGTCTAAGGCCTCATCGTCGAATTCGGGTAATAGCTTGCGCTTTGGATAGCTCTTTGTGTGGTAACCTCCACCATACTTTTGTTCGTTGTTGAGCACTTTGTTCCACCTGTTGTTGAGTGTATTTTGTTCAGCCTTAAGCCTTTGCTTCTGCTTCTTTAGACTCCTCACTGTGGCAATAAGCCTTCTGCGGAGGTTCTCTTGCTCCAAGTGCGTTTCGGGGATGATGTGTGCATCTTCGTCCGGACTGTTTTCCTCCCCAGAGGGGGTTTGATGAGGTTTATCCTCGGCGTCGCCGTGTTCGGACGTTGGGTCCATACTATATTCGCTGTTTGCAGCTTCATCGTGCTCTGCCGCCGGGGTGATGTGGTCGTCGTTTCCTCTGGAGTCGACTGGAGTGTTATTTTCTCTTGCGCTGTTATCGCTGTTTTTGCCGAGGCGGGATTTGGAGCGGCGCCTACACCGACCCTTTGTTTGCTTCTCGGAGGGGTCATCCTCCACTGTCTCCTCCCGTTCCTCGTCATTGTTTTCTTTGGGTGTATCCACCATGTATATGTCATGTGATGAAGTGGTTGTCCAGCGCCCTGTGGGTACTGGTTCTTGTTCCTCTCCTGCATCGTCGTCCATGGCGTCGATGTCTTCGGAGTCAAAATCGAGCATGTCTGTTAAATCGTCGATAGAGTGTAACATCCCAAATTTTCAATTTGGAATGTTTTACAAATATTAGTTAAGCATCTATGCATTTTGTTTGAATTGAGTGGCATTTGGAAATTTCAGAGGCATTTGAGTTTTATTTGATTTGAATTTGATTTTGGCAATTGAAATTTATTTCAAAAATACCTAACAAATACTTGAGCAAAAGTATGAGAGGAGTAAACATGACACTCCAAAGAAAAATGTCAGAAGAAAATATTGCCAAAAAAGTTTGAATTCAAATTTGATTTTATTTGGAATCTACAAAAAAATGTTTTTATTTTTGTTTCTGTTTTGCCTCTGGAAAAATGTTCACGTTGTAGGATTTATTTTTCTGATTTTATTGATATATATATGTCCTATATAAAATATTATAGTTTTCTCTTATATTAGTTTTCTCTCTCTGACGTAATTCAAAAAAAATAGGAAAAGACCCAGGCACGAGCCAGGCCAACCGGCCCAGCCGACGCCAGGCCAACCGGCCCAGCAGCGCCGAGCCACAACCACCAGCCGGCCACTCGACGCAGCCCAGCGCGCCACACGCGCCGACCCCGTTCCGATCGGCCGCTCGATCGCTCTCCCCCTCTCACACTGACCGCGGGACCCGCCCTCATCCCCAACCCCTCGCTCACGAAACCGAACCAGAGCACGTCCAGAGCACGCCGCGGTTCCGATCTTCCTGGGATCATGATCCCGAGTCGACCTCCTCCCCAAGAACGTTTCCCTATATAAACCCCTCGGCCTCCTCTTCCAAACCCCCCAAAAACCCTACCTCAACTCCCACCGTAGCTCTCGCCCTCGCCAAACGCATCTCGCCGCTGCCGCCTCGGTTCGCCGCCGTTACCGACCCCGGTGAGGATTCCCCCTACCTCTAAGCACCTTCACCCGAACCCCCTCTTCGTTACGCACTTCTTTGACATTCTCTAATCGCCCAGGAACGACCGAAGTCGCCGCCCCGAGCATCACCGCCCGCCGCCGGAGTTGCAGAGCACCAAGAGCCCCGCCGAGCTCGTCCCACTCGCCTCTGTCGTCCCCGAGCTCCACTGACTCCATCCCCGACCTTCCCTCGAGCTGCCGCACCCACCCGACGACTCCGCCGCTGCCCCGGACCACCGGAGCACCCCCGCCACCGTCGCCCGAGCCGTCGTCGTCCATCGTCGCCGCTGTAAGCCACCGGACCTCCCTCAACCGTTTGATCTGCAATGCACGGCTTAGATTGGACTAGCGAAGGGTTAGGTTATTTTCAATAGATCGGTTTAGTTTACGATTTCCGGTTTAGTTCGGTTTAGTGTAGACCGGCCCGATCGGTTGTTTTATTATTAACCCATACGCGTGTAGCCTATTCAACGCATGATCGCTGTTTAGTTGTAGAACGCCCACTGTTTCGGCCCATTAGCGCGTTAGTTTTTGTTTAGTTTTATTTTAGTTTCTGTTTTTAAAACAGAATAGTTCCAGTCTTGAAAAATCTATATCCTTCAAGTTATTTAATATTTTTAGTTGATTCTTTTTGCTCTAGTTTGCAAATTTCCTATAGTTGCTGTAGAAATTAGATTCGGCCATGTTTAGGTTTTTAAAAATTGTTTTATATTAGTTTTAGTCAGATTAGTTTTTCTGCTATGAATTGAGTTAGGATTATTTTATTTTAGTGATTCTTTTTGTCACTGCTTTGTTTTGACCTGGCCTAGCAGTAGGAATTTATTTGGGCATTTATAGTCTTTATTAAATATAGTTTTTATGCGAAAACAAGCTTTTCTAGTTTATTTTAGCTTGCTGTTGTTTTCTGCTGTTCTAGTTATCTTTAAATTTTATTTTTTCCTATGTTATAATTTATTTTAGATTAGTTTCTGTATTTACAGAGGGTGAACATTAATTTACAACAAAATAAAAAGTTTTATTTTATTTTCTTATTAGTTTTGTTTTAGGTATAACAAGAGTTCTATAATAGATATTTGTTTGATTCTTTTTGCACCTAGTTTGTATGCTGTTTTCCTTTATGTTAGTAAAACCATTGTTTTGGATCTGTAAAGAAAAGTGTTAGTAGGTTAAAACTATTTCTTTGTTGTTGCTTGATGTGATGGGAACCTTGATTTTGTTTTCCTCGAGTTTTCTTTGATTTTGGTTTGAGTGCTTGTGTGTTTTCCTTCAGTTTGCTGATATGTCATTAGTGAAATACTTATTTGTGCTATTGTTTGACTCGATAGAATTTCTGGAGTGCGAAGCTTGCTATCTCGAGTCACTAGCGTTTGAAGACCGTCAGCCAGGCAAGTCATTTGATCATGTTTTACAATACCTATGATTTTGTTGCATTAGAATTATTCCTCCCCACCATGCATGCAGTAGGAGAATTTTAAGTTATGTTCTTGAGTAGTATCATGAGGTAGGATGAACCCAATTTCCCCTTGTTACCATTGCCCGGGACGATGTAGTTTATTTTGCTATGCTCGTAGACGGGGTTGGTTGAGTGATTCATAAGGGAGATGTGAGAGTCAAGATGATGACAACCCCATGACTTCAAGCTCAAGATGGACTTCAAATTCACTACTGGGTGGAGGACGGTTGACGCGCACCCTGGAGGAACCAACGGATGGCCGGGATGCATGGAGAAGCGCCATGACATCTTGCGGAAAGCTTCACCTAGCCACGAAGAGACGGATGGATACCCCTTGACCGGAAGCTTACCTGTGCAGCCGCAAGCCATTATGGGCTCTAGCTGGGTTGACCTTAGGCGTGACTCTGGACGGACGGTGCCAGCAGATGTAGAAGAACGGTAGGACATGGATGGGTACCGGCAGTGCCCAGAGAAACTCTACGGAAGACCCTGTTTCGTTCATCCCGTCTTCAAACACCAGGCAGTGCAAGGACATAAAGGAGGGAACGATTCTTGCTGGTAAAGTGCACACGACTCTGCAGAGTAACAACCTAATCGATTAGCCGTGTCCCCGGTTACGGACAAATGAGCCTCTGGAAATTGGAGTATTTCGGAAATCTCAACACCGAACTTAATAAATTAATTGAGGGGTTATTTAATAATTGGGAATGAGACATTGGTTGGCGGAACCATCTCAATAACAACCAACATTTTGTAGTAATTGCAAGCAAGTCCTTTGTTATAGGAAAAATATTGGCTTTTTCACAAAAACATAAAACTTAGAGCCACACAGCCAAATTGCATATAGTGTTAGAAATTTTATTGTTGTTCTCTCTTCATGACTTGCCGGCATATTCTAAATGCTGACCTACACGGCTGCAACGTCTCATGTTGCAGAGGAGTTTTCCGACCAGGAGTGAGGCTACGATCTTCGCTTGGCAATTGCCCTATGGAGTCGGATGGACTCGCTACTCGTCTATGGTTCCACAGCTTATTTAGTTTATTTCTCATGAGTTGGCCTTCGGCCGAATTTATTATGATGTAATAAAGACTCGATATGAGAATCGTGTAATAAATTCAGGTGTGATTGAACTTTGAATCTTTTCATCAATGTACTGTGTGTGCCAGCATGATCTTGGGATGGTACAGCTACACAGAGACTTGACCGATTTTGGGTCGGGTCATTACAGAGATGGAGAGATTATCCGCACCATAGATTATGACTCCGTCCGCTCATATGTCCAATACTTGGAGGCTCACATCAGGGCTCTAGAGATTCAGATGCGCAGGAGCTTGAAGACGGTCCAAAAGTTGCATCTTCGTGAAATTGAACTAGAGGATGCAGCACGTGAAGCCCACTATGAGCATGAGGATGAAGTCAAGGATTTTATGGAAAGACCCGAGGACCGGAATAAATATATTGCCACACTAGAGGAGAAGATGGATCTGGGAGAAGACCTTTTCCCGAGTGGAGATGATGGACCTCTCGTGAGCGATGACCAGGAATATGAAGAGAGCTCCACCGAAGGAAGCCGCAAGAGGAGACGCTGCACCAGAGGACGACGCACCAGAGGATGCAGGGATAATTGATGAAGACATTTAGTCGACCGCCATGTTATTTTATTTTCGTCGATCAATTAGGCCGTTATTTTTGATTAGTCGTGAGATCTTGTAATCCTAGTTTGAACCTTGCTTGAGATGAATGAATAAATGATTGGTGTGATTGTGTTTGTGCATTCATTTGGGTAGTGCTATTTTCTCATTAGACCCTTGTTCTATTCTAATTTCTCATCCACTCCATAACACCAGATGCCTCCGAGACATGACCCCGGTTTCACTTTCCCGCTGGAGCTCACCTAGCTGATTCAGCAGCAGAATGCCTTAATGCAAATGCTCATCCAAAACCAAGGCAACAACAACAACAATCCACCGCCACCACCCCCTGTCGATAACCTGACCCGGTTCCTAAGGCTGAATCCACAGGTGTTCTCTCGTAGCACCGAGCCGATTGTAGCTTATGATTGGCTCCGCAAGATCGGAAGGGATCTAACAACTGCTGGATGCACAAATGCTGAGAAGGTGCGTTTTGCCGCACATCAACTGAATGGACCTGCAGCCTCTTGGTGGGAAAACTACACGCCACTTATCCGGCCGCCACCATGACATGGGATCAGTTCCAGCGGGCTCTCCGCACCGCGCATGTCTCAGCTGGAGCCATGAGTCTGAAGAAGCGTGAGTTCCGCAACTTACGCCAGGGGAATCGTACTGTGGGGCAGTATGTGGATGAGTCCAGCAAATTATCTCGATATGCCCCAGATGATGTGGCCACAGATGCCGCAAAACAGGAGAAGTTTCTTGAAGGACTCAATGATGAGCTGGGAATGCAGCTAATGGTGGCTACCTTCAACAACTACCAGGAGCTGGTAGACAAGGCCACTATACTTGAAGGCAAGCAGCAGCAGATTGAAAGCCGCAAGCGGAAATATAGCCAGGGAAAGTACAACTCCGGAGCTCAGCAGAAGCCCCGCTATGCCCCATACTCGGGAGGACATACCCATCACAACCATGGAGGACACAATCATGGAGGACATAACCATGGAGGGAATGGGAACAATCGCAATCACGACAACAACCCCAAGTCAGGCAATGGAGGCAACGACAACCAGCACCGTCCTGCTCCGATTAAGAAGGATCTGAGTCATATCACCTGTTTCAAGTGCCAGAAGACAGGACACTACGCCATCGATTGTCCAGAGGCCAAGCAGAGGAATGGGAACGACAACGGCAATGGAAGCTCAGCAAAGAAGCCCAACCCTTTTCCTCATGCTCAGGTGAATCACATTGATGTGGAGGACGTTTATGATTAGCCAGAAACTATGGTTGGTAAGTTTTTATTAAATTCACGTCCAGTATTGGTACTCTTTGATTCCGGTGCAACTAATTCATTCATATCAAGGGTAGTTAATGGAAAGTATGGGTTGCCCACTAGGACCCTTAGAACCCCGATCCAAGTCACTTCTCCAGGAGGAGAGATGATGGCACGCTTAGGTTGTCATTCAACCCTCAGCATCGGAAATCATGATTTTCCCGTAGACCTCATAGTCTTAGAATCCCAGGGATTGGACGTGATCCTAGGCATGGACTGGTTGACGAAGTTTGGAGGGAACATCGACTGTGCCCGCAAGACGATTTTGCTCACCACCCCGGAGCAGAAGAGGATCGAGTATGTATCCAGACGCACACCGATAAAGAAGCGGGTGAATTCCCTCACGGGAGTGGTTCAGGAGGAAGTGCCTGTAGTACAAGATTTTCCGGATGTATTTCCGGAAGAATTACCAGGAATGCCACCGGATAGAGAAATAGAATTTTTGATCGAGTTATTACCTGGCACAGTCCCAATATCCAAGAGACCTTATCGGATGCCCCGAATGATTTGGAAGAGATAAAGCAGCAGATCAAGGAATTATTGGAGAAAGGATATATTCGCCCAAGTTCGTCACCTTGGGGAGACCCAGTTCTTTTGGTAGAGAAGAAGGATGGAACCCTGAGAATGGTTGTAGATTATCGTTCACTGAACTACGTGACCATCAAGAATAAGTACCCTCTACCGATGATTAATGATTTATTTGATCAGCTAGTCGGAGCCAAAGTATTTTCCAAGATCAATCTTCGATCAGGGTATCATCAGCTGAAGATTCGTGAACAGGATATACCCAAAACAGCCTTCACCACCAGGTATGGTTTATATGAGTATACCGTCATGTCATTCGGATTGACTAATGCCCCTGCGTATTTCATGAGCATGATGAACAAGGTATTTATGGAATATCTGGACAAGTTTGTCGTGGTGTTCATCGATGACATATTGGTTTTCTCCAAGAGCGAGGAAGAGCACAAGGAACATCTGCGTCTAGTCTTGGAGAAACTCCGAGAACATCAGTTATATGCCAAGTTCAGCAAATGTGAATTTTGGTTGAAGGAAGTCGGATTCCTCGGACATGTTATTTCAGGAGAAGGAATAACAGTCGACCCCACCAAGGTTGAATCGGTCACCAACTGGCAATCCCCCAACTCAGTCAAGGAGATCCGCAGTTTTCTCGGGCTTGTAGGATATTATCGGAGATTTATTGAGAATTTCTCCAAGATTGCTAAACCCATGACCGAGTTGTTGAAGAAGGAAACAAAGTACATTTGGACCAAGGATTGTGAAGCCAGTTTTCAGGAGTTGAAGAAACGTCTGGTTACAACCCCAGTACTCATTTTGCCGGACATACACAAGGATTATCAGGTGTATTGTGACGCTTCTCGTCAAGGGCTCGGAGGAGTACTCATGCAGGATGGAAAAGTTGTAGCTTATACCTCCAGACAGCTACGACCTCACGAGATGAATTATGCCACACACGATTTGGAGTTAGCAGCCATAGTGCACACTCTCAAGACGTGGAGACATTTCCTTGTCGGAAATAGTTATGATGTTTACACGGATCATAAGAGCTTGAAGTATATTTTCACGCAGAAGGAGTTGAACCTCAGACAAAGGAGATGGCTTGAATTGATCAAGGACTATGATATGAGATTGCATTATCACCCAGGGAAAGCAAATGTTGTAGCAGATGCCTTGAGCCATAAAAGCCATGTGAACACCCTCATAGCTGGAGGATTACCTCAGAATTTAGCCAACGATCTCAGAGATCTCCGATTGGAAATAGTACCAAGAGGATTTGTCGCCACCTTGGATATTCACTCCACTCTGACCGAAAAGATCCGTGAAGCACAGAAGAAGGACAAGGAAATTGCAGAGATAAAGGAAAAGATGAGTAACGGAAAGGCTAAAGGTTTTCGTGAGGATGAACACGGAACTTTATGGTTCGAGGATCGTATCTATGTGCCTAATGACCCAAAGGTCAGAAAGTTAATTCTTTAGGAGGCCCATGACTCACCGTACTCAATTCACCCAGGCAACACCAAGAGGTATCTGGACTTGAAGGAAAGTTTCTGGTGTACAGGTATGAAGAAGGATATTGCCGAGTACGTAGCAGTATGCGATGTTTGTTAGCGAGTAAATGCGGAGCATCAGAAGCCGGCAGGGTTACTTCAACCACTACCGATTCCCGAGTGGAAATGGGAAAAACTTGGAATGGATTTTATCACAGGATTACCCAGGACCCGTTCAGGTTATGATTCTACCTGGGTAGTGGTTGATCGCTTAACCAAGGTAGCTCATTTCATTCTCGTGAAGACCACATATACTAGTGCTAAGTTAGCCAAGATATACATGACCAGGATCGTATGTCTGCATGGAGTTCCGAGGAGTATTGTGTCAGATAGAGGAACACAATTTACCTTAAAGTTTTGGAATCAGTTGCATGAAACCTTGGGTACGAGGCTGGAGTTCAGTACAGCTTTTCATCCGCAGACAGATGGACAGACCGAAAGAGTCAACCAGATTCTGGAGGACATGTTGAGAGCCTATGCGCTAGACTACGGGTCTAGCTGGGATGACAATTTGCCATACGCAGAGTTCTTGTACAACAACAACTATCAGACCAGTCTAAAGATGGCCCCTTTCGGAGCTCTATACAGCAGGAGGTGCAGAACACCATTGCTGTGGGATGGTGTTGGAGACCGAAAACTTTTTGGTCCCGATCTTATCAGAGACTCCGAAGAGAAAGTCAAGCTGATTCGAGATAGACTCAAGATAGCCCAGTCGAGACAGAAGAGTTATGCCGACAGTAAACGCAAGGAGATAACATATGAAGTTGGAGACCGAGCATATCTCCGTGTGTCCCCACTTCGTGGAATCAAGAGATTTAAGGTTAAAGGAAAATTAGCACCCAGGTTCATTGGCCCCTACAAAATCCTCAAACGCAGAGGAGAAGTTGCGTATAAGCTGGAATTGCCAGAAGGATTGTCAGGAGTTCACGATGTCTTTCACGTATCCCAGCTGAAGAAATGCCATGCCGAGATGGCCGATATTCCTCTGAGAGACACAGTGCCCCTAGAAGCCATACAGCTGGATAGTGATCTAACTTATGAGGAGAAACCCATCAGAGTTCTTGAGACTGCGAACAGAGTTACCCGCAGCAAGATCATCAAATTTTGCAAGGTTCTGTGGAGCCACCACTCTGAGGAGGAAGCCACCTGGGAGCGAGAAGAAGATCTCCGCCGAGACCACCCGCACCTATTTGCTAGCCAACCCGAATCTCAAGGGCGAGATTCATCTTAAGGTGGGTAGGTTTGTAACATCCCAAATTTTCAATTTGGAATGTTTTACAAATATTAGTTAAGCATCTATGCATTTTGTTTGAATTGAGTGGCATTTGGAAATTTCAGAGACATTTGAGTTTTATTTGATTTGAATTTGATTTTGGCAATTGAAATTTATTTCAAAAATACCTGACAAATACTTGAGCAAAAGTATGAGAGGAGTAAACATGACACTCCAAAGAAAAATGTCAGAAGAAAATATTGCCAAAAAAGTTTGAATTCAAATTTGATTTTATTTGGAATCTACAAAAAAAATGTTTTTATTTTTGTTTCTGTTTTGCCTCTGGAAAAATGTTCACGTTGGAGGATTTATTTTTCTGATTTCATTGATATATATGTCCTATATAAAATATTATAGTTTTCTCTTATATTAGTTTTATCTCTCTGACGTAATTCAAAAAAAAGGAAAAGACCCAGGCACGAGCCAGGCCAACCGGCCCAGCCGACGCCAAGCCAACCGGCCCAGCAGCGCCGAGCCGCAGCCACCAGCCGGCCACCCGGCGCAGCCCAACGCGCCACACGCGCCGACCCCGTTCCGATCGGCCGCCCGATCTCTCTCCCTCTCTCTCACTGACCGCGGGACCCGCCCTCATCCCCAACCCCTCGCTCACGAAACCGAACCAGAGCACGTCCAGAGCACGCCGCTGTTCCGATCTTCCTGGGATCGTGATCCCGAGTCGACCTCCTCCCCAAGAAAGTTGCCCTATATAAACCCCTCGGCCTCCTCTTCCAAACCCCCTAAAAACCCTACCTCAACTCCCACCATAGCTCTCGCCCTCGCCAAACGCATCTCGCCGCCGCCGCCTCGGTTCGCCGCCGCTACCGACCCCGGTGAGGATTCCCCCTACCTCTAAGCACCTTCACCAGAACCCCCTCTTCGTTACGCACTTCTTTGACATTCTCTAATCGCCCAGGAACGACCGAAGTCGCCGCCCCGAGCATCACCGCCCGCCGCCGGAGTTGCAGAGCACCAAGAGCCCCGCCGAGCTCGTCCCACTCGCCTCTGTCCTCCCCGAGCTCCACTGACTCCATCCCCGACCTTCCCTCGAGCTGCCGCACCCACCCGACGACTCCGCCGCTGCCCCGGACCACCGGAGCACCCCCGCCACCGTCTCCCGAGCCGCCGTCGTCCATCATCGCCACTGTAAGCCACTGGACCTCCCTCAACCGTTCGATCTGCAATGCACGGCTTAGATTGGACTAGCGAAGGGTTAGGTTATTTTCAATAGATCGGTTTAGTTTACGGTTTATTTCCAGTTTAGTTCGGTTTAGTGTAGACCGGCCCGATCAGTTGTTTTATTATTAACCCGTACGCGTGTAGCCTATTCAACGCATGAGCGCTGTTTAGTTGTAGAACGCCCACTGTTTCGGCCCATTAGCGCGTTAGTTTTTGTTTAGTTTTATTTTAGTTTCTGTTTTTAAAACAGAATAGTTCCAGTCTTGAAAAATCTATATCTTTCAAGTTATTTAATATTTTTAGTTGATTCTTTTTTGCTCTAGTTTGCAAATTTCCTATAGTTGCTGTAGAAAATTAGATTCGGCCCTGTTTAGGTTTTTAAAAATTGTTTTATATTAGTTTTAGTCAGATTAGTTTTTCTGCTATAAATTGAGTTAGGATTATTTTATTTTAGTGATTCTTTTTGTCACTGCTTTGTTTTGACCTTGCCTAGCAGTAGGAATTTATTTGGGCATTTATAGTCTTTATTAAAAATAGTTTTTATGCGAAAACAAGCTTTTCTAGTTTATTTTAGCTTGCTGTTGTTTTCTGCTGTTCTAGTTATTTTTAAATTTTATTTTTTCCTATGTTATAATTTATTTTAGATTAGTTTCTGTAGTTACAGAGGGTGAACATTTATTTACAGAAAAATTAAAAGTTTTATTTTATTTTCTTACTAGTTTTGTTTTAGGTATAACAGGAGTTCTATAATAGATATTGGTTTGATTCTTTTTGCACCTAGTTTGTATGTTGTTTTCCTTTATGTTAGTTAGTAAAACCATTGTTTTGGATCTATAAAGAAAAGTGTTAGTAGGTTAAAACTATTTCTTTGTTGTTGCTTGATGTGATGGAAACCTTGATTTTGTTTTCCTCGAGTTTTCTTTGATTTTGGTTTGAGTGCTTGTGTGTTTTCCTTCAGTTTGCTGATATGTCATTAGTGAAATACTTATTTGTGCTATTGTTTGACTCGATAGAATTTCCGGAGTGCGAAGCTTGCTATCTCGAGTCACTAGCGTTTGAAGACCGTCAGCCAGGCAAGTCATTTGATCATGTTTTACAATACCTATGATTTTGTTGCATTAGAATTATTCCTCCCCACCATGCATGCAGTAGGAGAATTTTAAGTTATGTTCTTGAGTAGTATCATGAGGTAGGATGAACCCAATTCCCCTTGTTACCATTGCCCGGGACGATGTAGTTTATTTTGCTATGCTCGTAGACGGGGTTGGTTGAGTGATTCATAAGGGAGATGTGAGAGTCAAGATGATGACAACCCCATGACTTCAAGCTCAAGATGGACTTCAAATTCACTACTGGGTGGAGGACGGTTGACGGGCACCCTGGAGGAACCAGCGGATGGCCGGGATGCATGGAGAAGCGCCATGACATCTTGCGGAAAGCTTCACCCAGCCACGAAGAGACGGATGGATACCCCTTGACCGGAAGCTTACCTGTGCAGCCGCAAGCCATTATGGGCTCTGGCTGGGTTGACCTTAGGCGTGACTCTGGACGGACGGTGCCAGCAGATGTAGAAGAACGGTAGGACATGGATGGGTACCGGCAGTGCTCAGAGAAACTCTACGGAAGACCCTGTTTCGTTCATCCCGTCTTCAAACACCAGGCAGTGCGAGGACATAAAGGAGGGAACGATTCTTGCGGGTAAAGTGCACAAGACTCTATAGAGTAACAACCTAATCGATTAGCCGTGTCCCCGGTTACGGACAAATGAGCCTCTGGAAATTGGAGTATTTCGGAAATCTCAACACCGAACTTAATAAATTAATTGAGGGGTTATTTAATAATTGGGAATGAGACATTAGTTGGCGGAACCATCTCAATAACAACCAACATTTTGTAGTAATTGCAAGCAAGTCCTTTGTTATAGGAAAAAATTGGCTTTTTCGCAAAAACATAAAACTTAGAGCCACACAGCCAAATTGCATATAGTGTTAGAAATTTTATTGTTGTTCTCTCTTCATGATTGGCCGGCATATTCTAAATGCTGACCTACACGGCTGCAACGTCTCGTGTTGCAGAGGAGTTTTCTGACCAGGAGTGAGGCTACGATCTTCGCTTGGCAATTTCCCTATGGAGTCGGATGGACTCGCTACTCGTCTACGCTTCCGCAGCTTATTTAGTTTATTTCTCATGAGTTGGCCTTCGGCCGAATTTATTATGATGTAATAAAGACTTGATATGAGAATCGTGTAATAAATTCAGGTGTGATTGAACTTTGAATCTTTTCATCAATGTACTGTGTGTGCCAGCATGATCTTGGGATGGTACAGCTACACAGAGACTTAACCGATTTTGGGTCAGGTCGTTACACAGAGGCTACTAAGTGGGTGGTGGGTGGGCAGCGAATTTCTTCGTCATTCACATCCCATTCTAGCCGAACATAGTTCGGCCAAGGTTCTCCTGACAAGGAGAGAGACCTTAATGACTTTAGCATGTCGCTGAAAGGTGAGTGCTGAAAGATATCCGCGGAGGTGAACTCCATGATTGGTGCCCAATCGGATTCGATAGGCACGGATGCAGGTGGCTCGGAGTCCGTGGCCAGAGACGAATCCAGTGGTTCGGCAACACGGCTCTCGTAAGGGGTGAAGTAGTATCTGGCTCCATTGCCACTGAGAGTGCGGCCTCCATGGCGGGGTCTATCCCTCCGTCCTCGGATGGCGCAATTTGCTCCAGATTGAAGGCCGGAGTAGTTGCAGATGCAATCTCCCAAACACTGTCCAATGACAGAGTTACGTCATGCTCGTCGTGATTGTGCGGCGCACCTGACATGGGCTCGAATCCGTCGAAGATCAAGTCTCCGCGGATGTCGGCAGTGTAGTTTAAGTTTCCGAACCTGACCTGATGGCCAGGGGCGTAGCTCTCAATTTGCTCCAGATGGCCAAGCGAATTGGCCCGCAGTGCGAAGCCACCGAATACGAAGATCTATCCGGGGAGGAAAACCTCACCCAGGACTGCATCGTTACCGATGATCAAAGGGGCCATTGAGCCTTATGGTGACGACACAGTGGAACTCTTAATGAAAACACCAATGTCGGTGTCAAAACCGGCGGATCTCGGGTAGGGGGTCCCGAACTGTGTGTCTAAGGTGGATGGTAACAGGAGACAGGGGACACGATGTTTACCCAGGTTCGGTCCCTCTTAATGGAGGTAATACCCTACGTCCTGCTTGATTGATATTCATGATATGAGTATTACAAGAGTTGATCTACCATGAGATCATAGAGGCTAAACCCTAGAAGCTAGCCTATGGTATGATTGTTGTTGTCCTACGGACTAAAACCCTCCGGTTTATATAGACACCGGAGGGGGCTAGGGTTACACAAAGTCGGTTACATGGGAGGAGATCTACATATCCGTATTGCCTAGCTTGCCTTCCACGCCAAGGAGAGTCCCATCCGGACATGGGACGAAGTCTTTAATCTTGTATCTTCAGAGTCCAACAGTCCGGCCAAAGGATATAGTCCCGGTGTCCGGAGACCCCCTAATCCAGGACTCTTATGACGCCAGTGCGGCCCTTTGAGCCAATGTCTAGGTAAGTTGGCTTCCAACTGAATTCTTATCTTGGCGCTTGTTCTGTTAGGATATGCTGTCTGAAAACGTTTCTTTGTGCATCCACCTGTTAGTCTGCACTTCGCATCTGCACACCCACTGGGTGTTTGGATTTATGTCGAGTAATTTTTCCAGTTGAGTCAACTAGGTTGTGTCGGTTGTAGCTCTAGGCTAGTGGGGGCATGCATAGTGCACCCACTGAGTGTAGTCCCTGAGACCACAGTCGACTGCCGGCAGTCAATTGGGGTCTGGGAATGTCTTTATTGTTTCACTCTTCCACTCGGTCTGGGCGAACCATGTCGAGTGGAATCTGAACCAGTGGGGGAATGCTAAGTGCACCCACTAGGTGTAGTCCCCGAGACCACAGTCGACTACGACAGTCGGTTGGGGTCTGAGAATGTCTTTTATTGACTTTGAAAAATAACTTCGGTCTTCTTCTCTCTTTTTTTACTCTTCCACTCGGTCTGGTCGGACCATGTCGAGTGGAACCTGAACCAGTGGGGGCACGCTAAGTGCACCCACTGGGTGTAGTCCCCAAGACTACTGTAGAATGTTTGATTCTGCGGTAGTCCGAGAGCTCTATTCATTCGGAAGCGAATGATCTTTGATCTTGTCTACTGATTTATCCTTTAGCCGATTGTAGAAATCCTGTGAGCTCATCTCCAAGTTCACCGATTTCGAGGAGAAGCAGAGACAACTCAACCTTGACTTGGAGCTGGCCAATTAGAACTTGAAAAAGGCCAAATACAAAGTAGCTGGTATGGAAGGTAACGACCTGTCAAATGTTTGTCTTGACCATCTCTCAAGTTATCGCTTCGTTCGTTTCTTTGACTCGAGTGCACATTCTTCAGAGAAAATGAAGCAAGACCTGGTACAGAAGGATCTTGACCTTGCAGCTGCGCAGAAGGAGGCTAAGGAGAAGACCGCGCTTGCTGACAATAAGCTGGCCTCAGTCGGAGCACTGGAGGAAGACAACGCCAAGCTAAAGGTAGCCCTCACCGAGGCCAACAAAGAAGTGACTCGTCTGAAGAAAGACAAAGTTGCTTTGAACGAGAAGATCGAAGGTATTTATCGTAAGATAAATGACCTGGAGGCTTATCTGGGGGCACTCGCCAAGAATTTGTTCCTTATGCTCGAAGGTATTTTTCTTTGTCCGACTGCTTTGCTGCTTGCAAGCCATCATGAACCGGTCGATTCATTAACTCCTTGAATTTACAGAATTCTGCCAGAACTTTGAAGAAGAAACTGGACGGATCGAGACAGGCTTGGACCCCATCCTTTCTCCTGTCAGTGATGAAGTTGCCATGAACGTGCTCCGACTGGAATCCCGCATCGCCAACGTCACGTGTTACCTTGCTCGCCTAAAGGTTGCGGTGTCGCGGATCGACTCAGCACTTTGGCCATGCGAGACGCTCCAGAATGACCTCGAGTCCTTGATGACTCGACTCAATGATGTCCCTGGCCGAGTGCAGGAGTGGAAGAAGTCATCTGCTCGATGCGGTGCTGACGTGGCTCTATCGCTGGGTCGTGTCCACTACAAGGAAGCCCGAGAAGAGAAGCTGGCAGCGATCAAGGTTGCCAATACCAAAAGGCATGACTTCCAATCCTTCATGGAAAACTTCATTGCTGCTGCCACTCGGATTGCTGATGGAATTGATCTGGACGAGTTCATCGAGCCTGCTAGCCCTTCTCCTGCGGAGTGAACAAACTTTATGCCTCACCTTAAATTTGCCTCGGAATGCCGAGTGATTTTGTAACCGTTAAACTCCTTCGGGCCTGAAGCCCGAGTACTTTAATCCGTGTTCTGGAACCCTAGGATTTATCTGAACTTTGGTTGCTTTTGAATCTTTCAACTCTTAGAGTAGAACTTGTTTCTCCTGTTTGAATTGCTACTGACTCTATGATGCAGCTCAGTCGAGAGTATCATGGGTAGAGGTATTTGGTGTTTCCCATCATCTGCACCTCGTCGTCCTTACGGATCGAGATGGAGCGGATGTTGTATTTGTGGCAAAGCTCCAAGGACAGATCGTGGTCGACCTGCACCTCGTCATCCTTGTGGATAAGGATGGAGCGGATGTTGTATTTGTGGCGAAGCTCCAAGGATAGATCATGGTCGACCTGCACCTCGCCGTCCTTGCGGATAAGGATGGAGCCTATTTTTTTAAACTTAGGCGAGTACTGGACTGCAACAAAGCCCCCGAGTGGGAGGGTTGCTCACCACTCAGTAGGATTTTTTATACTTAGGCGAGTACTGGACTGTAGCTAAGCCCCGGAGTGGGAGGGTTGCTCACCACTCGATAGGATTTTTTATACTTAGACGAGTACTAGACTGCAACTAAGCCCCGAAGTGGGAGGGTTGCTCACCACTCGGTAGGATTTTTTATACTTAGGTGAGCACTGGACTGCAGCTAAGGCCCCGAGTGGGAGGGTTGATCGCCACTCGGTAGGATTTTTTATACTTAGGCGAGCACTAGACTGCAGCTAAGCCCCCGAGTGGGAGGGTTGCTCGCCACTCGGTAGGATTTTTTATACTTAGGCGAGCACTGGACTACATCTAAGCCCCCGAGTGGGAGGGTTGCTCGCCACTCGGTAGGATTTTTTATACTTAGGCGAGCATTGGACTACAACTAAGCCCCTGAGTGGGAGGGTTGCTCACCACTCGGTAGGATTTTTTATACTTAGGCGAGCACTGGACTACAGCTAAGCCCCCGAGTGGGAGGGTTGCTCACCACTCGGTAGGATTTTTTATACTTAGGCGAGCACTGGACTGCAGCTAAGCCCTCAAGTGGGAGGGTTGCTCACCACTCGGTAGAATTTCTTATACTTAGGTGAGTATTGGACTGTGCTACCTCTTGAGCACTGCGTTGGTTTTCCCTTGAAGAGGAAAGGGTGGTGCAGTAAAGCAGTGTAAGTATTTTCCCTCAGTTTTTGAGAACCAAGGTATCAATCCAGTAGGAGACCACGCGCGAGTCACCTCGTACCTACACAAACAAATAAGAACCTCGCAACCAACGCGATAAAGGGGTTGTCAATCCCTTCACGACCACTTGCAAGAGAGAGATCTGATAGAGATGATAATAATAAGGTAAATATTTTTGGTATTTTTATGATATAGATTGAAAGTAAAGATTGCAAAATAAAATAGATGGAAACTTATATGATGGAGAATAGACCAGGGGGCATAGGTTTCACTAGTGGCTTCTCTCAAGATAGCGTAAGTATTACGGTGGGTGAATAAATTACTGTCGAGCAATTGATAGAAAAGCGAATAATTATGAGAATATCTAGGCATGATCATGTATATAGGCATCACGTCCGAGACAAGTGAAAGAACATGCGGTGCCCCCATGTTTGGTTTTGGTAATTGATGACAATCTCTATGGACTAATGGTTGCCTCGAGTTATATTTGAAGGTTTTGTCCATAGGCTTTTCTTGGAGTACATGTGTTGGTTTCAAGGAGAGTTGGTGTCGACCAAGGTGCTATTCAAGGAATTATCCAAAGATTGGTCTTGTGAGAGGTTGATCAAGACTAAGTCAAAGAGTGAATCAAGTAGATCAACCCACAAAGCGTAGAAGATGTACCGAGAGGGATCAAGTGATCCCATGGTATGGTAAGCATTGTCCATTACGCTTTGTGTACTAACCCATGGTCTTCGTGAGAGTTCTGTGTGGGGTTAGGTTGCAGTGTGCAAGTTCAAGTGATGCATCACAAAGAGATCAAGTGCTTGAAGCTTGCCGTCCATTGTGGCGACAATGGACTTGTGAAGATGTGCGGAAGATTTGCTCACCCATAGTGGAGTATGGGGGAGCAATCTACTAGTCTTCACCAAACCAACGCAATTAAGAAAGGTGGTCCAACTCGAGGGAGTCAAGATCGACATCATCTAGCTCAAGTGGACTATGTGCAAGACAAAGGTTTTCCCTTGATAGGTTTTCTATTTTACCGGTCTCATAGTGGTAGTTGGGAGACCGGGTTATAGGATCGATTGCCGTACTATCAAGGGGGGCTCTCGATGAGTAGCTTGATCGTATCGTTCGTAGAGAGCTCAAACCATTGCATCCTTGCATCATCTTTATTGGTTCTTGTTTGGTTCTTCTCTTTGTGAGTTTTGGAGCGTATGGTCATCTTGTTGACAAGCTTGAGTTCATCGAAAACGGAGTTCACTTGCATCTTCTATGATGTTTTCGATGTTGGAGGTTTTGCCGGTTCTTCTCGGTTGGAGGTTTCACTCCTCTTTTTGTTGGCATACCTCCCCTGCCTCTTCTTTTTGATGCTACTCATCGTCTTGTATCCAAAAAGCTTGAGTTTGCTCAATTCGGAGCCCATATGCAGAAGTTATGGCAGTTCTGGTTTTCCGTGGAGTTTACTTGCTTTCGTGGAAGTGGCATAAGGATGGCGCTAGCGGTAGTACCGCTGGGCCGGAGCGGCAGTACCGCTTATCGCCACAAGCGGTAGTACCATTATCCCACAGCGGTAGTACCGCCCATGGCCATAAGCGGTAGTACGGCTCCGGTTCCGCGCTCGTACCGCCTCGACTCGAGACGTGGTTTTCACGTGTCGGGTTCAGCGGCAGTAGGAGCGGCAGTAGGAGCGGTAGTACCGCTCATGTGCGGTAGTACCGCTCATGTGCGGTAGTACTGTGGCTACCACCACTCCTAGTGCCGCTCAATGGCCCTCCTCTCTGTTCCTTCTCCTTGTGCTCATGGTAGGCGTTGTGCGCGGTCCCAGCGGTAGTATCACCGGGCTGGAGCGGCAGTACCGCTTATCGCCACAAGCGGTAGTACCACTGTCCCAAGCGGCAGTACCGCTGCGGCCAACGGTAGTACCACTGGCTCCAGCGGTAGTGCCGCTCATACGGCTCCGCCATGCACTCTGTTTCGCTCCGCTCTCCATGTTATACCTCCCGGGCGGTAGTACCGCTCCCCTGAGCGGTAGTACCGCTCATGCACGGACTAAGCACATAACGGATGGATTCAGGAGCTCCTATAAAAGGGGGTCTTCTTCCCCATTCAACCTTATCCTTTGAGCTCATGTTCTTCCCCCATTGTTGACCTTCTTCGAGCTTGCTAACTCTCAACCCCTCCATGGATTCTTGCTAGTTTTTGAGGGAAAAGAGAGAGGAGATCTAGATCCACATTTCCACCAATCACTTTCTCCTCTATGTGAGGGGAACCCCTTGGATCTAGACCTTGGAGTTCTTTGTGTTCTCTTTCTTGTTCTTCCTCTCATTTTCCTCCCTAGCATTAGTTGCTTCGGTGGGATTTGAGAGAGAAGGACTTGGGCACTATGTGTGCCCTTGCCATTGCATTTGGTGCATCGGTTTGAGTTCTCCATGGTGATACATGGAAGTGAAGTTTGAGAAGCTTATTACTCTTGGGTGTTTGGGCACCCTAGAGCTTGTTCCTCTTGGGTGCCTTGACGCCCTAGACGGTTGGTGGTGTTAGGAGCTCAATCATTGTGGTGTAAAGCTCCGAGCAAGCGTCGTGGTCTCCAATTAGGTTGTGGAGATCGCCCCGAGCAATTTGACGGGTACCGGTGACCGCCCCAAGGGTTGGCAAAGTGTGCGGGTTCGGTGACCGCCCCCAAGGGTTGCCATTTGTACGGGTTCGGTGACCGCCCTCAAGGGTCCCTTAGTGGAATCACGACATCTTGCATTGTGCGAGGGCGTGAGGAGATTACAGTGGCCCTAGTCGCTTCTTGGGGAGCATTGTGCCTCCACACCGCTCCAAACGGAGATTAGCATCCGCAAGGGTGTGAACTTCGGGATACATCGTCGTCTCCGCGTGCCTTGGTTATCTCTTACCCGAGCCCTTTACTTATGCACTTTACTTTGTGATAGCCATATTGTTCTTTGTCATATATCTTGCTATCACATAGTTGCTTTTCTTGCTTAGCATAAGTTGTTGGTGCACATAGGTGAGCCTAGTTGTTTTAGGTTTTGTGCTTGGCAAATTAACCGCTAGGTTTATTCCGCATTTGTTCAAGCCTAAACCGTAATTATTTTAAAGCGCCTATTCACCCCCCTTCTAGGCGACATCCACGATCTTTCAACAAGTAGACCGAAACGATTCTGCATCTACTACTATTACTCCACACATCGACTGCTATCCAGCATGCATCTAGAGTATTAAGTTCATAAGAACAGAGTAACGCCTTAAGAAAGATACCATGATGTAGAGGGATAAACTCATGCAATATGATGTAAACCCCATCTTTTTATCCTCGATGGCAACAATACAATACGTGTCGTTTCCCTTTTTGTCACTGGGATCGAGCACCGCAAGATTGAACCCAAAGCTAAGCACTTTTCCCATTGCAAGAAAGATCAATCTAGTAGGCCAAACCAAACTGATAATTCAAAGAGATTTGCAAAGATAAACCAATCATACATAAAAGAATTCAGAGAAGATTCAAATATTGTTCATAGATAATCTGGATCATAAACCCACAATTCATCGGATCTCGAAAAACACACCGCAAAAAGAAGAGTTACATCGAATAGATCTCCAAGAGAAACGAGGAGAACTTTGTATTGAGATCCAAAGAGAGAGAAGAAGCCATCTAGCTACTAGCTATGGACCCGAAGGTCTGAAGTAAGCTACTCACACATCATCGGAGAGGCCATGGAGTTGATGTAGAGGCCCTCCGTGATGAATGCCCCCTCCGACGGAGCTCCGGAAAAGGCCCCGAGATGGGATCTCTTGGGTACAGAAGGTTGCGGCAGTGGAAATAGGGTTTTGTGGTGCTCCTGGATGTTCTCAGGGTATATGGATATATATAGGAGGAAGAATTACATCCATGGAGCAACAAGGGGGCCACGAGGGTGGAGGGCGCGCCCAGGGGGGTGGGCATGCCCCCTGCCTCGTGGCCTCCTTGATTGTTTCTTGACGTCCACTCCAAGTCTCCTAGATCACGTTGTTCCAAAAGTAACGCTCCCGAAGGTTTCATTCCGTTTGGATTCCGTTTGATATTCCTTTTCGGCGAAACTCTAAAATAGGCAAAAAACAACAATTTGGGCTGGCCCTCCGGTTAATAGGTTAGTCCCAAAAATAATATAAAAGTCTAAAAATAAGCCCATTAACAACCAAAATAGATAATATAATAGCATGGAGCAATAAAAAATTATAGATACATTGGAGACGTATCAAGCATCCCCAAGCTTAATTCCTGCTCGTCCTCGAGTAGGTAAATGATAAAAACATAACTTTTGATGTGGAATGCTTCCTAACATATTTCTCAATGTAATTTTTCTTTATTGTGGCATGAATGTTCAGATCGAAAGATTCAAGATAAAAGTTTAATATTGACATAGAAATAATAATACTTCAAGCATACTAACTAAGCAATCATGTCTTCTCAAAATAACATGGCCAAAGAAAGTTATTCCTACAAAATCATATAGTCTGGCTATGCTCTATCTTCATCACACAAAGTATTAAATCATGCACAACCCCGATGACAAGCCAAACAATTGTTTCATACTTTTGATGTTCTCAAACTTTTTCAATCTTCATGCAATATATGAGCGTGAGCCATGGATATACCACTATGGTGGAATAGAATGGTGGTTGTGGAGAAGACAAAAAGGGAGAAGATAGTCTCACATCAACTAGGCGTATCAATGGGCTATGGAGATGCCCATCAATAGATATCAATGTGAGTGAGTAGGGATTGCCATGCAACGGATGCACTAGAGCTATAATTGTATGAAAGCTCAACAAAATAAACAAAGTGGGTGTGCATCCAACTTGCTTGCTCATGAAGACCTAGGGCAATTTGAGGAAGCCCATCATTGGAATATACAATCCAAGTTCTATAATGTAAAATTCCCACTAGTTTATGAAAGTGAGAACATAGGAGACTCTCTATCATGAAGATCATGGTGCTACTTTGAATCATAAGTGCGGAAAAAGGATAGTAACATTGTCCCTTCTCTCTTTTTCTCTCATTTCATTTTTTTCTTTTTTTCTTTGGGCCTTTTTTTCTTTTGGCCTCTTTTTTTATTTTTCGTCCGGAGTCTCATCCCGACTTGTGGGGGAATCATAGTCTCCATCATCCTTTCCTCATTGGGACAATGCTCTAATAATGATGATCATCACACTTCTTTTTACTTACAACTCAAGAATTACAACTCAATACTTACAACAAAATATGACTCTATGTGAATGCCTCTGGCGGTGTACCGGGATATGTAATGAATCAAGAGTGACCTGTATGAAAAAAATTATGAATGGTGGCTTTTCCACAAATACGATGTCAACTACATGATCATGCAAAGCAATATGACAATGATGAAGCGTGTCATAGCAAACGGAACGGTGGAAAGTTGCATGGCAATATATCTCGGAATGGCTATGAAAATGCCATAATAGGTAGGTATGGTGGCTGTTTTGAGGAAGGTATATGGTGGGTTTATGGTACCGGCGAAAGTTGCGCGGTACTAGAGAGGCTAGCAATTGTGGAAGGGGGGGGGGGTGTGTGTATAATCCATGGACTCAACATTAGTCATAAAGAACTCACATACTTATTGCAAAAATCTATTAGTTATCGAAACAAAGTACTACACACATGCTCCTAGGGGGATAGATTGGTAGGAAAAGACCATCGCTCGTCCCCGACCGCCACTCATTAGGAAGGCAATCAATAAATAAATCATGCCCCGACTTCATCACATAACGGTCCACCATACGTGCATGCTACGGGAATCTCAAACTTCAACACAAGTATTTCTTAAATTCACAACTACTCAACTAGCATCACTCTAATATCACCATCTCCATATCTCAAAACAATTATCAAGTATCAAACTTCTCATAGTATTCAATGCACTTATATGGAAGTTTTTATTATGCCTAAAAGCAAATTGCCATGTTGTTCTAAAGGACTCTCAAAATAATATATGTGAAGCATGATAGATCAATTATTTCTATAAAATAAAACCACCACCGTGCTCTAAAAGATATAAGTGAAGCACTAGAGCAAAAACTATATAGGTCAAGAGATATAAGTGAAGCACATAGAGTATTCTAATAAATTCCAATTCATGTCGGCCTCTCTCAAAAGGTGTGAACAAGGATGATTGTGGTAAACTAAAAAGCAAAGACTCAAATCATACAAGACGCTCCAAGCAAAACACATATCATGTGGCGAATAAAAATATAACTCCAAGTAAAGTTACCGATGAATGAAGACAAAAGAGGGGATGCCTTCCGGGGCATCCCCAAGCTTAGGCTTTTTGGTGTCCTTGTATTTTACCTTGGGGTGCCATGGGAATCCCCAAGCTTAGGCTCTTGCCACTCCTTGTTCCATAATCCATCAAACTTTACCCAAAACTTGAAAACTTCACAACACAAAACTTAACAAGAGAATCTCGTGAGCTCCGTTAGCGAAAGAAAACAAAACACCACTTCAAGGTACTGTAATGAACTCATTCTTTATTTATATTGGTGTTAAACCTACTGTATTCCAACTTCTCTATGGTTTATGAACTCTTTTACTAGCCATAGATTCATTAAAATAAGAAAACAACAGACGAAAAACAGAATCTGTCAAAAACAGAACAGTCTGTAGTAATATGTAACTAACGCAAACTTCTGGAACCCCAAAAATAACTAAATAGCACTCTCCAATAAAAATGGCAGCAATTCTCGTGAGCGCTAAAGTTTCTGTTTTTTACAGCATGATCAAAAAGACTTTCCCCAAGTCTTCCCAACGGTTCTACTTGGCACAAACACTAATTAAACACAAAAACCAGAACCAAAACAGAGGCTAGATAAATTATTTATTACTAAACAGGAGAAAAAAGCAAGGAATAAAAATAAAATTGGGTGGCCTCCCAACAAGCGCCATCGTTTAACGCCCCTAGCTAGGCATAAAAGCAAAGATAAATCTAGGTATTGCCATCTTTGGTAGGCAATCCATAAGTGGCTCTCATAATAGATTGATATGGTAATTTAGCTTTCTTTCCAGGGAAGTGTTCCATGCCTTCCTTAATGGAGATTGGAATTTAATATTCCCTTCCTTCATATCAATAATTGCACCAATCATTCTAAGGAAAGGTCTACCAAGAATAATAGGACATGAAGGATTGCAATCTATATCAAGAACAGTGAAATCTACGGGCACATAATTCCTATTTGCAACAATAAGAACATCATTAATCTTTCCCATAGGTTTCTTAATAGTGGAATCCGCAAGGTGCAAGTTTAGAGAACAATCATCAAATTCACGGAAACCTAGCAAATCACACAAACTTTTTGGAATCGTGGAAACACTAGCACCCATATCACACAAAGCATAGCACGGATGATCTTTAATTTTAATTTTAATAGTAGGTTCCCACTCATCATAAAATTTTCTAGGGATAGAAACTTCCAACTCAAGTTTTTGTTCATAAGATTGCATCAAAGCATCAACGGTATGTTTAGTAAAAGCTTTATTTTAACTATAGGCATGAGGAGAATTTAGCATGGATTGCAACAAGGAAATACAATCTATCAAAGCGCAATTATCATAATTAAATTCCTTGAAATCCAAGATAGTGGGTTTGTTTCTATTTAAAGTTTTAACCTCTTCAATCCCACTTTTAACAATTTTTGCATCAAGATCTAAAAACTCCGAATTTTTGGGACGCCTTCTAACTAAAGTTGACTCATCTCCAGTCCCAACATTACCAAGATTTATATTACAAAACAAATATTTAATAGGGGACACATCAATCACTTTTAGATCTTCATCCTCATTATCATGAAAACTAGAAGAACACGCTTTCACAGAATAATTTTTCTCAGCACGCATCCTAGCGGTTCTTTCTTTGTACTCATCAATGGAAATTCTCATGGCTTTGAGAGACTCATTGATATCATGCTTAGGTGGAATATATCTCAGTTTCAAATAATCAACATCAAGAGAAATTCTATCCACGTTCCTAGCCAACTCATCAATCTTAAGCAATTTTTCTTCAATCAAAGCACTGAAACTCTTTTGCGAAGTAATAAATTCTTTAATACTAGATTAAAAATCAGAGGGCATCTTATTATACTTTCCATAAGAATTGTTGTAGGAATTACCATAATTATTAGAGGAATTACTAGGAAACAGCCTAGAATTAAAATTACCTCTATACGCGTTATTAGCAAAATTGCTCCTACCAACAAAATTCACACACATAGATTCATTATTATTCTCAATCAAAGTAGAAAAAGGCATACCATTAGGATTAGTAGGAGCACTCTTATTAGCAAACAATTTCATAAGTTCATCCATCTTTCCACTCAAAACATTAATCTCTTCAATTGCATGCACCTTTTTACTAGTAGATCTTTCCATGTGCCATTGAGAATAATTAACCATAATATTATCTAGGAGTTTGGTAGCTTCTCCTAAAGTGGTTTCCATAAATGTGCCTCCCACGGCCGAATCTAAAAGATTTCTAGAAGCAACGTTCAATCCGACATAAAATTTTTGTATAATCATCCAAAGATTCAAACCATGTGTAGGGCAATTACGTATCATTAATTTCAACCTCCCCCAAGCTTGTGTAACATGTTCATGATCAAGTTGCTTAAAATTCATAATATCATTTCTAAGAGAGATGATCTTAGCGGGAGGAAAATACTTAGAGATAAAAGCATCTTTACACTCATTCCACGAAGCAATACTATTTTTAGGCAAAGACGTAAACCAAGCTTTAGCACGATCTCTAAGCGAAAATGGAAATAGTTTAAGTTTAAAAATATCATTATCCACATCTTTCTTCTTTTGCATATCACACAAATCAACAAATTTGTTTAGATGGGTAGCGGCATCTTCACTAGGAAGGCCAGAAAACGGATCTTTCATGACAAGATTCAGCAAAGCAGTATTAATTTCAGAAGATTCAGCATCGGTAAGAGGAGCAATCAGAGTGCTAATAAAATCATTATTGTTGGTATTGGCAAAGTCACACAATTTAGTATTATCTTGAGCCATCGTGACAAGCAAGCAATCCAACACACACGCAAACAAGAAACAGGCAAAAAAGGCAAATAGAAAAAGAGAAGGGGAACGGAAAAAGAGGGCGAACAAAACGGCAAGGATGAAGTGGGGGAGAGGAAAACGAGAGGCAAATGGCAAATAATGTAATGCGAAGGATAAGAGTTGTGATGGGTACTTGGTATGTCTTGACTTGGCGTAGATCTCCCCGGCAACGTCGCCAGAAATCCTTCTTGCTACCTCTTGAGCACTGCGTTGGTTTTCCATTGAAGAGGAAAGGGTGGTGCAGTAAAGCAGCGTAAGTATTTCCCTTAGATTTTGAGAACCAAGGTATCAATCCAGTAGGAGACCACGCGCGAGTCACCTCATACCTACACAAACAAATAAGAACCTCGCAACCAACGTGATAAAGGGGTTGTCAATCCCTTCACGACCACTTGCAAGAGTGAGATCTGATAGAGATGATAATAATAAGGTAAATATTTTTGGTATTTTTATGATATAGATTGAAAGTAAAGATTGCAAAATAAACTAGATGGGAACTTATATGATGGAGAATAGACCAGGGGGCCATAGGTTTTACTAGTGGCTTCTCTCAAGATAGCATAAGTATACAGTGGGTGAACAAATTACTGTCGAGCAATTGATAGAAAAGAAAATAATTATGGGAATATCTAGGCATGATCATGTATATAGGAATCACGTCCGAGACAAGTAGACCGAAACGATTCTGCATCTACTACTATTACTCCACACATCGACCGCTATCCAGCGTGCATCTAGAGTATTAAGTTCATAAGAACAGAGTAACGCCTTAAGCAAGATGACATGATGTAGAGGGATAAACTCATGCAATATGATGTAAACCACATCTTTTTATCCTCGATGGCAACAATACAATACGTGTTGTTTCCCTTTCTATAACTGGGATCAAGCACCGCAAGATTGAACCCAAAGCTAAGCACTTCTCCCATTGCAAGAAAGATCAATCTAGTAGGCCAAACCAAACTGATAATTCAAAGAGATTTGCAAAGATAAACCAATCATACATAAAAGAATTCAGAGAAGATTCAAATATTGTTCATAGATAATCTGGATCATAAACCCACAGTTCAATGGATCTCGACAAACACACCGCAAAAAGAAGAGTTACATCGAATAGATCTCCAAGAGAATTGAGGAGAACTTTATATTGAGATCCAAAGAGAGAGAAGAAGCCATTTAGCTACTAGCAATGGACCCGAAGGTCTGAAGTAAACTACTCACATATCATCGGAGAGGCCATGGAGTTGATGTAGAGGCCCTCCGTGATCAATGCCCCCTTCGGCGGAGCTCCGGAAAAGGCCCCAAGATGGGATCTCTTGGGTACAGAAGGTTGCGGCGGTGGAAATAAGGTTTTGTGGTGCTCCTGGATGTTCTCGGGGTATATGGATATATATATAGGAGGAAGAAGTACGTCGGTGGAGCAACGAGGGGCCCACGAGGGTGGAGGGCGCGCCCAGGGGGTGGGCGTGCCCCCTTGCCTCGTGGCCTCCTCGATTGTTTCTTGACGTCCACTCCAAGTCTCCTGGATCACGTTTGTTCCAAAAATAACGCTCCCAAAGGTTTCATTCTGTTTGGACTCCATTTGATATTCCTTTTCTGCGAAACTCTAAAATAGGCAAAAAACAACAATTTGGGCTGGGCCTCCGGTTAATAGGTTAGTCCCAAAAATAATTTGAAAGTGTAAAAATAATCCCATTAACATCCAAAATAGATAATATAATAGCATGGAGCAATCAAAAATTATAGATACATTGGAGACATATCAGACTGCAGCTAAGCCTCCGAGTGAGAGACTTGCTCACCACTCAGTAGGATTTCTTAAACTTAGGCGAAACGGATTCGCAGCTAAGCTCCCGAGTGAGAGACTTGCTCACCACTTGGTAGGATTTTCTTTTTTAGAACTTAGGCGAAGCGGATTCGCAGCTAAGACACTCACTTGGGGATTTAGAACACTTAAAAAAGTAACAACAATCATCTGTGAAACTGTGTCTTTGATAATCGAACTAGAATGTATTTCTTATTACATCTCAACAATCCGAATGCTTAAGTATAAAAGGGGCGGAGCAGCTCCACATTCCAAGTGTGTGGCTCGTCTTTATTGTGCTCCACATTATAGAGGCGATAAGCCCCGTTGTGAAGTACTTTGGTGATGATGAAGGGGCCTTCCCAAGCAGGAGCGAGCTTGTTTGGTTTCTGCTGATCCACTCGAAGAACCAGGTCTCCCTCTTGAAATGCTCGACCTCTCACATTTCTGGCATGGAATCGACGCAGGTCTTGCTAATAGATGGTCGACCGGATCAACGCCATCTCTCTTTCTTCTTCCAGAAGGTCAACAGCATCCTGACGGGCTTGTTCTGCTTCGGCTTTTGAGAAGAGTTCCACTCGCGGGGCGTTATGAAGTAAGTCACTCGGAAGCACAGCTGCAACCCCTTAGACTAAGAAGAATGGAGCTCGGCCAGTCAATCGATTAGGAGTTGTCCTCAATCCCCAAAGTATTGATGGAAGTTCATCGACCCAGGCGCTCGCTGCATGCTTGAGGTCACGCATCAATCGGGGTTTCAGTCCTTTGAGAATGAATCCGTTTGCTCTTTCAGCTTGTCCATTCGACTGGGGATGGGCGAATGAAGCATAGTCGACCCGAGTGCCTTGGGAAGCGCAAAAGGCTCTGAACTCATCAGAATCGAAGTTCGACAAATTATCTGTGATGATGCTGTGCATGACACCATATCTGAATGTTAACTCTCTGATGAAGCTAACAACAGTACTTGCTTCGAGGTTTTTGATAGGCTTGGCTTCAATCCATTTGGTGAACCTGTCGACTGCTACGAGCACATGGGTGAAGCCACTTCTGCCAGTCCTCAGAGGTCCAACCATATCTTATCCCCAAACAACAAAGGGCCAGACGAGTGGAATGGTCTTCAGGGCTGATGCAGGCTTGTGAGACATGTTGGAGTAGAACTGGCAACCTTCACATCTGTCGACTATGTATTTTTCCATTTCATTTGCTCGTGGCCAATAAAATCCCGCTCGGTATGCTTTGGTCACAATGGTCCGAGAGGATGCATGGTGACCACAGGTCCCCGAGTGGATGTCGTTGAGGATCACTCGACCTTCTTCTGGTGTTATGCACTTCTGAGCAACTCCGGTAACACTTTCTCTGTAAAGCTGTCCACCCATTACTGTGAAAGCTTTAGATCAACGGACAATCTGACGGGCCTCTTCTTCATCATCTGGGAGCTCTTTCTTGAGAATATACGCGATGTACGGCACTGTCCAATCGGGTATGACGACCAAAACTTCCATGACCAAGTCGACCACGGCTGGGATTTCGAATTTAGTCGGATCAGTAGGGCTCTTAGGTTGTGGGGGCTCCTCGGTGAAGGGATCCTCTTGGACGGATGACATGTGAAGATGCTCTAGGAACACATTACTGGGAATAGGCTCACGCTTGGAGCCTATCTTTGCCAAATCATCAGCTGCTTGATTTTTCAGTCGGGGTATATGATGGAGCTCTAACCCCTCAAACTTCTTCTCTAACTTTCTCACTACATTACAATAGCTGGGCTTCTGACGCCCACTCCTTCATCACTTTATTAACCACCAAATTTGAGTCACCGTAGACCATTAGGTGACGGACGCCGAGTGAAATGGGCATAGGCAACCCGTACAGAAGTGCTTCATATTTAGCTTCCTTGTTGGAGGAATCAAAATGGATATGAAGCACATAGCTGAGTCTGTCTCCTCGAGGGGATACCAATACCACCCCAGCACCAGAACCGTTCAGCATCTTGGATCCATCAAAGAACATGGTCCAATGCTCCGAGTGAATCTGAGTCGGTTGTTGCTACTCGACCCACTCGGCGAGGAAATCTGCTATTGGCTGGGACTTGATAGCTTTCTTTGCCTCAAACTTGATATCCAAGGGAAGGAGTTCAATCGCCCACTTTGCCACTCGACCAGTTGCATCTTTGTTGTTCAGAATTTCTGACAATGGTGCGTCGCTGACAACTGTAATGGAGTGATCAAAGAAATAATGTGCAACCTTCTTTGAGGTCATGTAAATACCATAAACAAGCTTCTGATAATGAGGATATCTTTGCTTGGATGGAGTCAAGACTTCAAAAATATAATACACTGGGCGCTAAACTTTATAAGTTTTTCCTTCTTCTTCACGCTCGACCGTAAGTATTGTACTGACAACTTGTCCAGTGGCTACAATATAAAGCAGTAAAGGCTCTTTGCTGATTGGGGCAGCAAGCACCGACTGGGTGGAAAGCAGGGTTTTGAGTTCTTCAAATGCTGCATCAGCTTCAGGAGTCCACTCGAACTTATCAGATTTCTTCATCAGTCGGTAAAGAGGCAATGCCTTTTCACCGAGGCGAGAGATGAATCGACTAAAGCCGGCCAAACAACCAGTAAGCTTCTGAACGTCATGCACACACACAGGGCGTTTCAACCGGAGTATGGCTCCAACTTTCTCCGGGTTGGCGTCGATCCCTTGTTCAGAAACGAGGAAACCAAGTAACTTTCCACCTGGAACTCCGAATGTGCATTTCGACGTATTAAGCTTGATATCATACCTTCTTAGGTTGGCAAATGTTTCAGCGAGGTCAGTCAGCTGGTCGGAACATTTACGCGACTTGACCACAATGTCATCCATATATGCTTCCACATTCCTACTGATTTGAGTGAGCAGGCACTTCTGAATCATCCTCATAAATGTGGCACCAGCGTTCTTGACACTGAATGGCATGGTGATACCCATAATGGAGTGATGAAAGCTATTATCTCATCGGGTCCATACAGTCGGATCTGATGATACCCATAATAGGCGTCTAGAAAAGACAAACGCTCACACCCCGCAGTCGAGTTGACGATTTGGTCAATACGGGGGAGAGGAAAATGATCTTTCAGGCATGCCCGATTGATATGCTTGAAGTCAATGCACACACAAAGTGAATCGTACTTCTTGGGGACCATGACAACATTGGCAAGCCACTCAGAGTGGTAAATTTCTTGGATGAACTCAACTGCTAGGAGTCGAGCCACTTCCTCGCCAATTGCTTTTCTCTTTTGTACGGCAGACCGTCTAAGATGTTCCTTGACTGGCTTCACTTTCGGGTCGACTCGTAAACGGTGCTCAGCCAGTCCCCTGGGTACACCTGGCATGTCACAAGGTTTCCATGCAAAGATGTCCCAGTTCTCACGGAGGAACTGGATGAGCGCTTCTTCCTATTTGATGTCGAATGATGTTGAGATATGAGTAGGAGCAACATTAGGATCGGTCGGGTGAATATGAATCAGTTTTGTTTCTCCGGACGACTGAAATGCAGAATCTGTGGCAGGCTTCTTGGTTCGCAACAAATCACTCGGATCTACATTTTTCTGATACTCTTGCATTTCAACTGCTGCCATTTGTGCACCGGCAATATTAGAACCCTTCTGGCAGCATTCCTCTGCCTTCCGCCGATTGCCAGTGACCGCGATGACTCCTCTGGGACCAGGCATTTTCAACTTGAGATACACGTAACATGGTCGAGCCATAAAACACGCGTATGCAGGCCTCCCTAGAATAGCATGCTAAGCACTTTGGAAATCCACTACTTCAAATGTCAACTTTTCCTTATGGTAATTCTTTGAATCACCGAAAACCACGTCCAAGGTTATTTGGCCGAGTGACTCAGCTTTCTTGCCACGCCGTGAAAGCTCATGTTGCTCTCACTGAGTTTGGACATCGGAATGCCCATCCCCTTCAAGGTTTCAGCGTAAAGATTATTCAAACCACTACCACCATCCATCAACACTTTGGTTAATCGAGTACCTCCAACAACTGGGACGACCACCAATGCTTGCCTCCCTGGAGTGGCTATGCGAGCAGGGTGGCCAGACTGGTCGAATGTGATAGCTGTTTGTGACCACTTCAGGTATGTTGTCATTGTCGGAGCAACCATATTCACTTCTTTGTTGATCACTTTCAGTCGACTTTTGCTCTCAACATCAGCAAAAAATCATTAGGGTGGAATTGACATTAGGAAAACCATCATCTTCCTCTTTGTCTTCATCCTTGTCAGATTCTTTTTCCTTCTCATTAGGTTGTTTCTCTCGGAATTGCTCGATCAGAACCCGACACTGTCGAGTGGTATGCTTAGGGTAAATCAGATTGCCTTCTTCATCTTTCTTGGTGTGAATGTGACATGGCAAATCCATCACATCATTACCAGCTGCATCTTTTACTTTCTTGGGGGTCCATGGCCCCTTAGGTTTCCCTTTAAACTTTCCTTGAATCACTACCGTAGTTTCACCAGGTCCTGCAGGCTTAGCTTTACGCTTTTGTTTCCGATTGGAATTGCCCCCACCAGTGTCTTAACCGACTGGTTTGCTCTTTCCACCGCGGAGTCGATCCTCTTCTTCTCCGTTAGCATACCATGTGGCTATTTCCATCATCCAAGTCAGAGACATATCTCCTGTCCGACCAAATTTCAGGACCAGCTCCTGATTTTTAACGCCTCCCTTGAAGGCACAAACTACTTGATGGTGGGATACATTTTCCACTCTGTGATGCAAACTGGTCCACCTCTGAATGTAATCTCTCAGAGTTTCATTCGTTTTTTATACGCAATGCTGCAATTCCGTTAACCCCGCTGGCCGCTTGCAAGTACCCTCAAAAGTTTTAATAAACACTCGGGCAAGTTCTTCCCAACTGAATATATACTGCCTGGCGCTAACTGAGTTAACCATGCTCTGGCTGAACCTTCCAACATCAGAGGAAGATGCTTCATGGCCACTTCATCATTGCCGCCACCGATCTGTACAGCCACCCGGTAATCCTCAAGCCAAGTGTCAGGCTTAGACTCACTAGTGAACTTGCTGACTCCAGTCGCCAACCTGAAGTTGGGAGGAATCACTGCGGCTCTAATGGCTCTGCTGAAACACTCTGGACCTGAAACATGAACTCTACTGCCAGTCGGGTGATCTCTGTCAAGGCCCTCCTTGTGTGCTCTATTCCTGTCAACTAGACCTTGAACGAGAATAGATCTCGCATCAAAGCCTGGCTCCCTTGGGTCGACTGGTATTCTTCGCTCGCCATTGCGAGGGCGTCTGTCATCATATTGCTGAGGCACATATGATCCACTCCTCAGAGGAGGTGTGGGCACTCGACGACGGTCATCACGACCGAGTCGGTGATCATACTTCTCGTGGTTCCTGTACTGGTCCTGCCGGTGCGCACGTCCCTCATGCCGCGGGGGCGATCTTGGGCTGTGGGCCGACTGAACTTTATCTGCCATCACAGATCTGCTATGAATCCCATTCCGCGACTGAGACACTGCTGTGTTCTGCTCTCCTGCTGCCCAGAGTAAGGCCTGGATCTGCATCAAACCTCTGCCAGCCTCCAACTGGGAAGGCTGAATTGACTCTGCTATATGGGCTGCAGCTGTGAGATTTTGAATCGGAGTGCGGTATACCTGAGGTTGAGGTGGAAAAAGTTGTCATCGACTGGACTCAGGATCCCGCTGTCGAGCCCGCTCGTCGAGTGCGCGCTGAGGGTTCTCCAGTCGAGTGCGCTCAACCAAGTTGGCCAGGCGCGCCTCCTCCAAGTCTCGGGCCTCGGAGGTTTCCCCAACGATGGGCGTGTGAAGAGCATCCATGTTGAGGCGGCGAAGCTCTTCCCTCTGCTGCGAAGAAAGAGGCTCGGGGCGGTACTCCTCGTGAGCGTGTGATAGATCGCCGCCACCATCACCGCTGTCGTCGCGGCGTAAGCCAGGAGGACTATGTGGTCCGTCGACCATCAAGACTTCAGCCGCAGGATCGCTGCTGTCGCATTCGGATGCGGTCTCGACGGAGCCTGTCAACAGGCCGAACAGGCCGTAGAGAGTTTCGTCGGGCTCGATTGCTGCGACTTATGGGGTGGCCGACTGGTGAGCCACCACGTGTTTCACCCACCGCTGAAGCCGCTACCGACCAGATTGCTTGCATCGGCGAACAGCGGGGAGCGAGGACACCATGGGAGCCGACCGATACTGAGTCAACGGCTGCCGGAGAAGGATGCCGCGAGCGCACGCGCGAAAGTGCATCGCCCCACGAACGAGGAGCGCCTCGACGTCAAGGGGAGCTTCCTGAAGCCAGGCGGAGTCATCGGCAACAAAGACGAGCGCGCTAAGACGGATCTCGCGGCCCTTAGCCAATCCACTGCCGGAAACCATGATGATGGGAATCGGAGAGATCGCAACTTCACCAAAAAGTCGCTAAGACGCCTGCCCCATGGTGGGCGCCAACTGTCGTGGTTCTAAGTCTAACAGTAGAATGGGGGGTAGGTATGAGGAGGCAAGATCCCAACTATGGCGAAGTTGTACACACAAGATTTATGAGTCCAGGCCCTTCACGCTGGGAGTAATAGCCCTACGTCTCGGTGCCCGGAGGCGGTCGACTAGATTATATGTGTGTGATGTTACAGGGGGTGCGAACCCTTGTCCCCGAGGAGGAGGGTGGCTTATATAGAGTTCGCCAGACCCCTCCCGTTCTCAATTACAAAGGGTTTAAGGTACATAAAAATGGGGCATTTCTGGTAATGCTAGTAATAACGTGACATAAATGACCATTAAGTCTACAGAGTAAATGCCCGACCGTTGCTTTTTAGAGTGGCTTTTGATCTTCTGTCTGTCGAGTGGTCATTGCTATGGTTGAGTGACATAGAGTCTTTCGAGTGGAACGTTTCTGGTCGAGTGGATGATGGTGTCCCTTGAATGCTTCTGACTTTAGGGTGATGTCCTAGGGGAGGGTGTCTAGGTCAGGTTTAAGACCCTACCCTAGGTACATAGCTTCATCAGCCTCCCCCTTTCCTTTTTACCGCTGGGGGAAAGTAAAGAGAGGGGGAGGGAAGGAAGGCCGAATCCTCCCCTTTCCTTCTACCTTCCCCTCTTTCCTCATCCTCCTATTTCGGCCTATATGAAGGAAATATGCCGTATAGGCAATAATAAAGTTGTTATTTATATTTCCTTATATCATGATAAATGTTTATTATTCATGCTAGAATTGTATTAACTGGAAACTTAGTACATGTGTGAATACATAGACAAACAGAGTGTCCCTAGTATGCCTCTACTAGACTAACTCGTTAATCAAAGATGGTTAAGTTTCCTGACCATAGACATGTGTTGTCATTTGATGAATGGGATCACATCATTAGAGAATGATGTGATGGACAAGACCCATCCATTAGCTTAGCATAATGATAGTTTAGTTTTTCTACTATTGCTTTTTTCATGACTTATACATGTTCCTCCGACTATGAGACTATGCAACTCCCGAATACCGGAGGAACACCTTGTGTGCTATCTGTCGGTGTTCTGGGAATGGGGGTCCCCAGACTTGCCTGCCTGCGGCCTGCGGCGTGGCTCAAAAGGGGGCCCAGCACGGCCCATCTTCACCAGCACAAACCCAAGACCCTCGTGAGGGGCCAAGCCTCGCGGGGCGGACGACACGGAGCTTCCTCAGGCACGGCCTAGTCAGGCTGGCTCACGAGGAGGCAGAGAGATCAAGGCGGGGTACCTCACGAGGTGTCCGTGACGCAAGCCATGACGACTCCTGGCGCTAGGCGGGTGCCAGCCCACGCATCGTCCTCCTTTCCTCTTTGGTGCAAAGGGGGCAAGCGCAGCCGCGGAGTACCGAGGCATCAGGCAAAGGTTGCCGTTTCGGTGCAACGAGACCAAGACCAGGAGGACTACGAGATGGAGGTCACCGTGGAGCCCAAGACGGCGTCATCACCAGAGCTTTGCGCAGGCGAAGACTACTTTTGTCAGGATAGTTGATACTTGCTGTCCCCCTTCAAATTAGCCGCCATTGTTGGCTCCCTTCCCGCTCAATATTTGGGGAGAGGACCAGGGCCACTATAAATAGGACCAGCCACCCACGTAGCAAAGGGTTCGGCTCAGTCTCCTCCAAGGGCTCGACAAGTAGAGAGGTGGTAAGAGAGAGAGAGAGAGAGAGAGAGAGAGAGAAGGTGGCTGAACTCCTCCCAGCAGTTCATCGCCCCAGCCAAGAACAGACCCTCACGAGGCTGTTCTTCCTTGTACTGTCCATTGTCATCAGCCCAAGAGGCAATCCACCACACCACACACTAGAGTAGGGTATTACACCACAACGGTGGCCCGAACCAGTATAAACCCTGTGTCCCTTGTGTTGTTCTTTTCGTAGCTTTGATCCTAGCGTGGCGGAGGGGTGCAGGGAGGTAGGAGGCGAAATCTTCGCGCGCACCCTAGTGTTGAACCTCAAGGGTCTACCGGAACCTGAAATCCGACATTTGGCGCGCCAGGTAGGGGTGCGCCGGAGTTCGTCTTCCACCGCTCCGTTCTCCTCCGACCATCATGCCCATGTCTGACGCATGTCGGGCCCGCGCGGAGCGCCGGGCCGCCCTCGCTTCCCGCGTCGCCCAGACAGCCCCTGTCGGCGGGCGTCCTCGCCGTTCCCTATCACCCGCCGTCAACGCCGCCACCGGCCCAGCGGGGGACGCGCAGCAAGCATCGTCTCAGCATCCATCCGTGCGCCAAGACGGCCGCACCGCGACTCCCTCACTCGCCCCGGCTGAATCTTCGTCCTGCGCACTTCGCTCGGGCTGCACTCATAGAGGCAAACGAGCTCCTGCGCTACCGTCCCATCAACGACGTCTACGAAGAATGGCTCGACCGCGTCGCCGAACTCGTCCGCGCCGCACAGGGCTCCTCCGCGCCGTCCGCTCCGCTGCACCGCACCCCGCCCCGCGCGGGCGACGAGGCTCCGGCGGCGCCCCGACCGCCTCCTCCTCAAGAAGACGCCATGGCTCCAAGACGTGTGGCCCCTGGGCGGAACCCGCTCCGTCAGGTGCCAGCGCGGCAAGAGCAGAGCTGGCAAGAAGTCCCTCGCCCGCCAGAAGCTGCCCGGGCACTCCCTGCTCCAGCACGTCGCGACCATCCTCCTGCTCCAGCGCGTGGGGACATGCAGGACCAGGCTCTCCATCACCCAAGGCCCCCCGTGGCCACAGCAGGCTGCCGCTCTTACACCACCGAACTACGCAGCGTCGCGTGGCCGGGCAAGTTCAAGCCGGACCTGCCTCCTCGCTACGACGGCACGGCCGACCCTGCGGAGTTCCTCCAGCTCTACGAGCTGGGCATCGAAGCTGCCAACGGAGACGAGAAGGTCATGGCGAACTGGTTTCCCATGGCGCTCAAGGACGGGGCCCGCACCTGGCTCCTGAACCTGGCTCCAGGCACAATCTCCTCCTGGGAAGAGATGCGCACCCGCTTCATCGCCAACTTCCAAGGTACTCGCGACCGGCCACCCGCCGTGAGCGACATGCGCCGCATCAAGCAACAACCCGGGGAGACCCTGCAGAAGTACATCCAGCGCTTCAACAACGCACGCCTCAAGATTCCCAAGGTGACTGAAGAGGCCATCATCTCAGCCTTCTCCGACGGCGTGCGCGACGTCAAGATGAAGGAGGAGCTGGCGATGCATGAAGACCTGTGCACTTCTTTGGAGCTGTTCAACTTGGCGAACAAGTGCGCCAGGGCTGAGGAAGGGCGTCTCTCCCTCCTTGAGCTGCCTGCCGCAGACCCAGAAGAGAAGAAGCTCAAGGCCAAGGAAGTGAAGCGCAAGGGGGCTGCCGTGCTCATGGCAGAACCAGACACCAAGCGGGGCAGAGATCAGCCCGAACCTCCCAAGGGCAGCCGGTACTGCGTGTACCACGACCTCCACACCCACAACACCAGCGAATGCCAAGAACTCCGAGCCGTGCGTGAAGGAAGGATCGGCCGTCGCCCTGACCGTGGTGACCGGGGATACGGCCGAGGAGGAGGAAGGAACACAGGGCGCTGGGAAGACCGTGGCCCGCGCCAGGGATGGCGCGACCAACCTCGCGAGGATCGCTGGCAAGACCCACCTCGCGAGGGAGGCTGGAGGGATCAGCCTCGCGAGGATCGCCCACAAGGCAACGCAGGCCTCCCACCGCTGCCGCCGCAGCCAAGGAGAAACGAGGACCGCCGCCAGGACGAGGAGGCTGGGGGCTTCCAGGAGCTGCGCGCGATCGCCTGCATCCTGGGCGGAGCTCAGGCCCCAGCCTCTCAGCGCATCTTCAAGCAGTTCGCCCATGAAGTGAATGCAGCCCTCCCCAGGCTCGAAGCCACGCGCCCTCTCAGGTGGTTGGCGTGTGCCATCACCTTCAGCTCAGCAGATCAACTCAAGTGTGCGGCTACAGCCGGAGTCCTCCCGATGCTTTGTTCCCCAATCATCAGCAACGTGGTGGTCACCAAGACCCTCATCGATGGCGGAGCAGGGCTCAACGTCCTGTCCGTGGAGACGTTCAACAACCTCCAAGTGCCCTACAGCCAGCTTCAGCCAACCAAGCCCTTCTCCGGTATCACCGACGGCTCTACAGTCCCGATCGGGCAGGTCCGCCTCCCCGTCACCTTCGGGGCACGCGACAACTACCGCACCGAGCTCATCGACTTCGACGTCGCTCACATCCGCCTGCCGTACAACGCCATCCTCGGGTACCCGGCGCTGGCCAAGTTCATGGCCGTGACTCACCACGGCTATAACGTCCTCAAGATGCCAGGGAGCGGCGGAGTCATCACGGTGCCCTGTGAAGAGAAGGACGCAGTGTGTTCCCTGGGGCGAGCCTTTCAGGCCGCATCACTGGAGGACCCAGATCGCGGAAGCAGGAGGCTTCCCGAGGCCGCCCCCAAGAAGAAGAAGACATCGTCCGGCCTGGCCCCTCAGGAGGTAGGCCCCTCTGGGCCCGTGCCTGCCCAGGGGGAACCTCCTTCCATCGCATAGGAAAGCGCGCCCGGCGCCCTCCTCAGGCAAGGCTCGGGGGCTCTCCCCTGGAGGGCCACCGACCTAGCAAGGGTCACGAGGGAGGCGCTGGGGCACCACATGGAGGCGTGTTTCAGAGCACGTTTCCCTCAAGAAGGAGCAAGGCAAGGAGATCCAGACCCACAGGAGTTCGTCAGCAAGGCCATTCAGGAGCTACAGGAGTCCAGAGTCATGAGAGGCGCCCGCCGCCTACCAGCAGTGGCTCCCCATCCAGGCGAGGATGGCGGGCTGCGCGTCTGCGTCGACGTACCAGGGCTCAACCAAGTCGCCTCCCTGGAGCGCCTCTGGCCCTCGCGAGTGGGGCGCTGCGGAGGTCCACCCCACAGCTACGTTCGCATGCCTTACGGCTTGCCGAGCGCGGCTGACGCGTACCAGCGCCTCATGAGGGACATTGCGGAGGCGCAAGAGGCCAGGTACTCTACAGCCCTGGCGGAGATGAAGATGGCCCGCGAGGAACCGCCAGCGCCTCCGGAGCCTCCCGAGGCCCCTGGGCCTGGGGGCTCATGAGGATCGGCTTCCGCAGCCCACCGAGCCGGCTACACCAACACCCCTTCGTCTTCAGCGTCATCAGGTGACATCTTTCAAGTTTCACTTCCAGCTGGGAGCGCCCCCAGGGCTGCATTATTCCCAGGCCGCGTGGGTCCGTCCCTGCTGCGTATATCCCTTTTATTTCGCGTCATTAGCTTACCTTGTTGGGGGCGCCCCTCGGGCTGCATGATCCCCAAGCTGCTCGGGCCAGGCTCAGCGGCATGTACCCCATTTGCCTTCATTTCCGGTTATGCGTTAGAACTGCCATGCTTGATTATTTGATGCCGGTCCGCGGCGCCTCCTTTTCTCCATGCTGACCACTTGCACGTTAAAGGGGGGGGTACCTGAGCATCGCGACTCAGGGCTCTTACTGGCTCTCCAGCCCTCACCCTCTGGCCTTGACCACGGCATCACGACCTGGCATACCAGCGACGGCTGAGACCAGCTCGAGGGCCGGGACCCGAGGACGTAGAGTGCAGGCATCTAACCGAACTTGCAGGGACACAACACAAGATAAGGCCCAGTGCCAGGCGCAACCCGCCTAGAGGTAGGGCCCCGTGAGTCCCGCGCTGGCTCACGGGTGCCCAGATACACCTCACCAGGCCCTACCGTGCCAGCCACGTGTCAGGGCGGGGCTGTACACGCCCCGGGGCTCCTCCCGGAGGGGGGCCCCCTCCCACGCACCAGTGGAAGCACCATGCTCCGCGCTGGCTGACGACACTGCCGAGGAGCGGCTATGCCCGTACTCATACGGAAGCGCTATGCTCCGCGCTAGTGATAAACAACTGAGGGTGGCCTCCGGGCCGCATCAACCTCAGGGAGCCCAGTGCTCAGTGTCTAGCCTCATCGCAACGCCTCCCCTCGGGAGTGCCGCACGAGGGGGCTGGGCACGGGGGCTGCGCCAGGGTCACGCCCAGACGCACGCCGCCCAGCCAGGTCCCCACGGGCCTGGTTCGTCGCGCGCCTCTCCCCGAGCGGAGCCAAGGTATGAAGGCCGTTTGAGCGTCAAGGGGGACTCCTGAGCATCGCGACTCAGGAGCCTAACTTGTCACGTAGCCCCTCACTCCTTGGTCCCGTCCTTGTTTCTGGTCGGGGCTATTGCTGGGTGAGGTACGCGCGTGGCCGGGCTCTGCAGACGTAGAACGATGGATCCGCCCACATCACACCTCGCTACTTGCTATTCGTGCGCCAAGGGGGACTCCTGAGCATCGCGGCTCAGGAGCCTAACTTGTCACGTAGCCCCTCACTCCTTGGTCCCGTCCAGGTTTCCGGTCGGGGCTATTGCTGGGTGAGGTACGCGCGGGGCCGGGCTCTGCCGGCGTAGAACGTAAGCAAGCAGGAAGGAAAAGCACAAATTGCAAAGGAATTCGAAAGCAAATATTACAGTCCACACTGTTATCCCAGTATCAGGCGCAAGTTTAAATGCCTCCCCGAGGCATGATACATGTGCAGGAATCAAAAGCAGGATAGGAGCCACGATGGAGTCACTTGATGGCGGGGGAGCGGTGCGGCGTGGGTTCGCCTCACAGAGCAGTGGGGTCGACGGCGCCTTGCTCCGGCTAGGTGCTGAAGGCCCGGAACTTCCCCAGCAGAGCCTCTGCGCGACCCTTCACGGCCTTGGCAGCAGCCACCGCACAGTGGCCGCTCACGGGCTCCAGCAGGCTGTCAAGGTCGAAACCGGGATCGCGAAGGTGGATGTGGGTGAGAACCCGCGTCAGTGCTGCAGAAGACAGAACACGCGCCTCAGCCTCAGCCGTGGGGCCGAGGCCAAGGGCGACATCTTCAAGAGCGTGGACCAAGAAGGGAAGCAGCTTGGCGGGGCCGTCCTCGGCGCCGGCCAGCGGACTCTCCAGGCCGCTATCGTAAAGCATCCTCAGCGAGGAGTGAGCCTTCACCTCCAGCTCCGTGAAGGCCACGCGGTCTTCGGCGAGGACCAGGGCCTTGCCGTCCAGCTCAGCCTTCCTCGCCCCCAATTCCTGCTCCAGCGCGCCTAGACGGTCGCGGCGTTTCTTGAGCTTGGCCTCCCGGCCCTCGACGATCGCCTCACGAGCCTTCACGTCCTCTTCCTGCTCTTGGCGAAGGCGAACCTCTTTCGCGAGCTGATCCCGCAGGCCCTGCAGCTCGTCCTCCAGCACCTTGCAGCGACCACGAGCGTCGACCACCTCTCCCAGGGCTGCATCGCGAGCAGCCTTTGCCTCAAGGACGGCCTGCTTCTCCTCGTCGCATGCCGTCGAGGCCTGGACCAGCGCCGCCCGAATCGAAGCGTCGGAGCGAACCCATCCAGAAACCAGCTCCAAGCGCCCGACCACCAGGCGGGGGTCAGCGCCGAGAAGATCCTGCCGCAGCCGGTCCAGCTCAGCAACAACGCGGTCCAGGACGGCGGAAGGAGTTGGGGAGATAGCAGCCGGTGGAGTAGGAGGAGAAGGCGGTAGCACGGCCGCAGCATCCTGAGGCAGAGTCTGCCGCGCCCCGACAGCTATAGCAGTGGCGGCAGACGGGAGCACCTCGGGAGCCACTTGGGCCATGGGGGCTGAGCTCGCCCCAGTAGGCTCAGTCAGGCCCCGCGAGGATGACCGGGCGGGAGAAGCTTGTGCGTCGCGATCACCTTCCTTCAGGGGCGCTTTCACGAACAAAACCTCAGGAGCCCCCTTTGACTTCTTCGCTGCGGGCGCCAACCTATCCAAAGATGCAGACGTCAAGCCTCAGAAGCAGAGCAAGAGATAAAGACAAGAATCGAACGCTTACGGGTCGTCGCCAGTGAGCTCAAGCGGCCTCCGGCCAAATTTGAAGCCTAAAAGCCGGCTGGAAGGGTCAACCTCGGGAAGCTTGGAGGCGGAAGGTGCGTCTGCGGTTCGCCCCGGTGCCAGGGGAGACCCGCGGGAGATCAGCCCGGTCCTGTCCTTCTTCGGGATCGGGGGCGAGCTCCTGCCGTCCTGCTCATCGTCGTCTTCATCGTCATCCTCATCGTCATCTTTCGGAGAGAGGCGGAGAACGCGGGACCTACACCGAGGGAGGGGAGCCCTCGACTCTCCGTCAGTCGCCTCGGAGTCAAGCCCTTTTCCGTGCTCCCCTCCTTCCTCCTCTTCACTGGAGTCACCGAAGGGCACGTCCACCGGTCCCTCGGGAGCCTCCAGGGGCATAGGCCCTTCCCCGTTGAAGACGGGCATGGACTTCACTACCCGCTCCCAGATGTCGCGGAGGAACAAGGGCATAGGAGCACCCTCCAACCTTGCCACACTGCCCCCAACCAGAGATTGGAGAATCGCAGCCAAGTCTCCGTCGGCCCAGGCCGCGGGGCTCGGACGGGGCCTCCACATTGGAAGCGAGTACTGCCGAAGAGGAGCCAGCTGGTGCTCCCAGGACTCCCTCAGCAATGACGTGCCGGTCAGCTTCGCCGCCGCCATGTCGGCCGGCCTCAGATCCGCATCCATCTTCTTCAACACCATCTTCGCACGGGGATCTGTGAGCTCTACTCGACCCCAGTTGCTGGAGCTCGGGGCTGCTCGGTGGGAAAGATCAGCAGAGGGTGGATGCGCTCAACGTCCACCAAGACCCACTTGCTCCTGAAGCCCTCGATCCTCTTCCCAGAGTTCGAGATGGCAATGGCGCCACCGTACGCAACGAAGCTCGCGCACGCGGAAGCAGGACCGCGAGAGGTCCGTAGGGAGAATTAGTGACGCAGCAAGGCCACTGAGGGCTGCACCCCAACGTGGGCCTCGCAGTAATAAGCAAAGATCGCGAGGAGAAGGACGGAGTTGGGATGGAGATGCAGAGCCTGCAGCTTGTAATGGCGGAGGACAGAGAAGAAGAACTCAGAGAAGGGAGGCACCAGGCCAGCGACAATGGCGCTTACGAAGAGTGGATAGAAGGTGCTCCTCTGACCCTCAGAGGTGGCGGAGCCGGTCTTGAACACCTTCGCCCCGTCGATGCCTCGCGCCGTCGCTATTCGGCGCAACCGGGCAAGGCCCGCCTTCGACATGTTCGGCAGGTCCAGGGCAGATGAGTACCAAGCTGCAGCCGGGGGCTGGCGAGGCGCCATGGCTTCCTGGGTCGCACGGTCAGAGCAGATCTGGAGATTTCGGAGGAAGGGAGGAGAAGCGCAGGAAAGGGGATCTGAACGGTAACCGGGGGAAGCAAGAAGAAGGGCCTAGGTAGATGCCACTCTCTTATCAACTCGCGCGGCTGCTAAGGCGCCCACGTCCAGTCAACCGCCACGCGGTGCCCAAGGCCGCAGGCTGTTATGGCCCGCGGTGCTTCGCCCTTGCCCTTCCGCCTCCCTACATGGCCAAGTCCGGGCAAGCCTTGGGCTCGGGGACTACTGTCGGCGTTCTCGGAACGGGGGTCCCCAGACTTGCCTGCCTGCGGCCTGCGGCGTGGCTCAAAAGGGGGCCCAGCACGACCCATCTTCACCAGCACAAACCCAAGATCCTCGCGAGGGGCCAAGCCTCGCGGGGCGGACGACACGGAGCTTCCTCAGGCACGGCCTCGTCAGGCTGGCTCACGAGGAGGAAGAGAGATCAAGGCGGGGTACCTCGCGAGGTGTCCGTGATGCAAGCCATGACGACTCAGGGTGCCAGACGGGTGCCAGCCCGCGCAGCGTCCTCCTTTCCTCTTTGGTGCAAAGGGGGTAAGCGCAGCCGCGGAGTACCAAGGCATCAGGCAAAGGTTGCCGTTTCGGTGCAACGAGACCAAGACCAGGAGGACTACGAGACGGAGGTCACCGTGGAGCCCAAGACGGCGTCATCACCAGAGCTTTGCGCAGGCGAAGACTACTTTTGTCAGGATAGTTGATACTTGCTGTGCCCCTTCAAATTAGCCCGCCATTGTTGGCTCCCTTCCCGCTCAATATTTGGGGAGAGGACCAGGGCCACTATAAATAGGACCGGCCACCCGCGTAGCAAAAGGTTCGGCTCAGTCTCCTCCAAGGGCTCGACAAGTAGAGAGGTGGTACAGAGAGAGAGAGAGATAGAGAAAGGTGGCTGAACTCCTCCCAGCAGTTCATCGCCCCAGCCAAGAATAGACCCTCGCGAGGTTGTTCTTCCTTGTACTGTCCATTGTCATCAGCCCAAGAGGCAATCCACCACACCACACACTGGAGTAGGGTATTACACCACAACGGTGGCCCGAACCAGTATAAACCCTGTGTCCCTTGTGTTGTTCTTTTCGTAGCTTTGATCCTAGCGTGGCGGAGGGGTGCAGGGAGGTAGGAGGCGAAATCTCCGCGTGCACCCCAGTGTTCGAACCTCAAGGGTCTGCCAGAACCCGAAATCCGACACTATCAAACATCACAACATAACTGGGTGATTATAAGGATGCTCTACATGTGTCTCCAATGGTGTTTGTTGAGTTGGCATAGATCGAGATTAGGATTTGTCACTCCGTGTATCAGAGAGGTATCTCTTGGCCCTCTCGGTAATGCACATCACTATGAGCCTTGCAAGCAATGTGTCTAATGAGTGAGCCACGGGATGATGCATTACGGAATGAGTAAAGAGACTTGCCGATAACGAGATTGACCTAGGTATGATGATACCAACAATCGAATCTCGGGCAAGTAACATACCGATGACAAAGGGAACAACGTATGTTGTTATGTGGTTTGACCGATAAAGATCTTCATAGAATATGTAGGAGCCAATATGAGCATCCAGGTTACGCTATTGGTTATTGACTGGAGATGTGTCTCGGTCATGTCTACATAGTTCTCAAACCCGTAGGGTCCGCACGCTTAACGTTCGATGACGATTTGTATTATGAGTTATGTGATTTGATGAACCGAAGTTTGTTTGGAGTCCCAGATGAGATCATGGACGTGACAAGGAGTCTCAAAATGGTCAAGACATAAAGATTGATATATTGGAAGGTTATGTTTGGACACCGGAATGGTTTCAGAAAGGTTTGGACATTTTCCAGAGTACCGAGGGGGTTACCGGAAAACCCCAGGGGTTAATGGGCCTTCATGGGCCCTAGTGGAAGAGAGGAGGCGGTGGCCAGGTGGAGGCGAGCGCCCCCCAAGCCCAATCTGAATTGGACTAGGGTTGGGGGCGTCCCCTTTCCTTCTTCTGCTCCTTCTCTTTCCCCCTTCCCCTTCTTCGAAAAGGAAAGGGGGGGGGGATCCTCCTTGGACCGGGAGTCCAAGCAGGACTCCCTCCTTGGCGCGCCCCCTCTAGGGCCGACCTTATTTCCTCCCCCTTTATATACGTGGGAGGGGGGCACCCCAAAGGCACACTAAGTCTTCTCTTAGCCGTGTGCGGTGGCCCCCTCCGCAGTTAAACATCTCGGTCATATTGACGTAGTGCTTAGGCAAAGCCCTGCGCTGGTAACTTCATCATCACAGTCGCCACACCGTCGTGCTGACAAAACTCTCCCTCATCCTCAACTGGATCAAGAGATCGAGGGACGTCATCAAACTGAACGTGTGCTGAACGCGGAGGTGCCATATGTTCGGTGCTTGGATCGATTGGATCGCGAAGACGTTCGACTATATCAACTTTGTTACTAAACGCTTCCATTTTTGGTCTGTGAGGGTATGTGGACACACTCTCCCCTCTCGTTGCTATGCTTCTCCTAGAAATATCTTGCATTATCATAGGATTTTTTTGAAATACTGCGTTCACCAATAGTGGCATCTGAGTCAGGTCTATGCGTAGATGTTGTATGCACGAGTATAACACAAAGAGTTGTGGGCGATAATAGTCATACTGCTTACCAGCAACGTCTTACTTTGATTCAGCGGTATTGTTGGATGAAGCAGCCCAGACCGACATTACATGACCGCGTTCATGAGACTGGTTCTACAGACGTGCTTCACACACTGGTGGCTAGCGGGTGTCTATTTCTCCAACTTTAGTTGAATCGAGTTTGACTATGCCTGATCCTTGTTGAAGGTTAAAACATCACACTTGACGAAAAATCATTGTGGTTTTGATGCGTAGGTAAGAACGGTTCTTGCTAGAAGCCCGTAGCAGCCACATAAAACTTGCAATAACAAAGTAGAGGACATCTAACTTGTTTTGCAGGGCATGTTGTGATGTGATATGGTCAAGACGTGATGAGATATAAATTGTTGTATGAGATGATCATGTTTTGTAATAGTTATCGGCAACTAGCAGAAGTCATATGGTTGTCGCTTTATTGTATGAAATGCAATCGCCATGTAATTGCTTTACTTTATCACTAAGCGGTAGCGATAGTCGTAGAAGCAATAGTTGGCGAGACGACAACGATGCTACGACGGAGATCAAGGTGTCAAGTCAATGACGATGGTGATCATGATGGTGCTTTGGAGATGGAGATCAAAGGCACAAGATGATGATGGCCATATCATATCACTTATTTTGATTGCATGTGATGTTTATCTTTTATGCATCTTATTTTGCTTAGTACGATGGTAGCATTATAAGATGATCTCTCACTAAATTTCAAGGTATAAATGTTCTCCCTGAGTATGCATCGTTGCTACAGTTCGTCATGCCGAGACACCACGTGATGATCGGGTGTGATAAGTTGTACGTTCACATACAACGGGTGCAAGCCAGTTTGACACACGCAGATTACTCAGGTTAAACTTGACGAGCCTAGCATATGCAGATATGGCCTCGGAACACTGAGACCAAAAGGTCGAACATGGATCATATAGTAGATATGATCAACATAGTGATGTTCACCATTGAAAACTACTCCATCTCACGTGATGATTGGACATGGTTTAGTTGATATGGATCATGTGATCATCTAGATGACTAGAGAGATGTCTATCTAAGTGGGAGTTCTTAAGTAATATGATTAATTGAAGTTTAATTTATCATGAACTTAGTACCTGATAGTATTTTGCATGTCTACATTGTTGTAGATCAATGGCCCGTGCTACCGTTCCTTTGAATTTTAATTCGTTCCTAGAGAAAGCTAAGTTGAAAGATGATGGTAGCAACTACACGGACTGGGTCCGTAACTTGAGGATTATCCTCATTGCTACACAGAAAAATTACATCGTGGAAGCACCTCTAGGTGCAAAACCCGCTGCAGGAGCAACTCCGGACGTTATGAACGTCTGGCAGAGCAAAGCCGATGATACTCGATAGTTCAGTGTGCCATGCTTTACGGCTTAGAACCGGGACTTCAACGACATTTTGAACGTCATGGAGCATATGAGATGTTCCTGGAGTTGAAGTTAATATTTCAAGAAAATGCACGGATTGAGAGATATGAAGTCTCTAATAAGTTCTACAACTACAAGATGGAGGAGAATAGTTCTGTCAGTGAACATATACTCAGAATGTCTGGGTACCACAACCACTTGACTCAACTGGGAGTTAATCTTCCTGATGGTAGTGTCATTGACAAAGTTCTTCAATCACTACCACCAAGCTATAAAAGCTTCATGATGAACTATAATATGCAAGGGATGAATGAGACAATTCCCGAGCTCTTCGCGATACTAAAGGCTGCAGAGGTAGAAATCAAGAAGGAGCATCAAATGTTGATGGTTAACAAGACCACTAGTTCCAAGAAGAAGGGCAAAGGGAAGAAGGGGAACTTCAAGAAGAACGGGAAGCAAGTTGCTGCTCAAGTGAAGAAGCCCAAGTCTGGACCTAAGCCTGAGACTGAGTGCTTCTACTACAAAGAGACTGGTCACTGGAAGCGGAACTGCCCCAAGTATTTGGCAGATAAGAAGGATGGCAAAGTGAAAGGTATATTTGCTATACATGTTATTGATGTGTACCTTACTAATGCTCGCAGTAGCGCCTAGGTATTTGATATTGGTTCTATTGCTCATATTTGCAACTCGAAACAGGGGCTACGAATTAAACGAAGATTGGCTAAGGACGAGGTGACGATGCGCGTGGGAAATGGTTCCAAAGTCGATGTGATCACCGTTGGCACGCTACGTCTACATCTACCTTTAGGATTAGTTTTAGACCTAAATAATTGTTATTTGGTGCTAGCGTTAAGCATGAACATTATATCTGGATCTTGTTTAATGCAAGACGGTTATTCATTTAAATCGGAGAATAATGGTTGTTCTATTTATATGAGTAATATCTTTTATGGTCATGCACCCTTGATGAGTGGTCTATTTTTGTTGAATCTTGATAGTAGTGATACACATATTCATAGTATTAAAGCCAAAAGATACAAGTTTAATAATGATAGTGCAACTTATTTGTGGCACTATCGTTTAGGTCATATTGGTGTAAAGCGCATGAAGAAACTCCATGTTGATGGACTTTTGGAATCACTTGATTTGTAAGATCCCAAAATTCTAAATTTTGGAATGTTATAATAAATAGATAGATAGATTTTTGTTTGATTGTTGTGTGATTGATTGAGTGAAATTTGAAACTTTTTGAAAGTTAAATGAGAGGGAATAAAAGGACTTTCCCAAACTTTCACATTTTTGCATTTTGATCTCCATGAATTCAAATTCTTTTCAAATACAAAACCCCCGAGAAAAGATGATATGACTTCTTCCATTTAATTAAATGAAAAGGGTTTTTTTTTGAAAAGATTTGAATTTCATTTGGAAATATTTCAAATTCGGAAACTTTAAGCAACTCAATGATTTTCATGAGAGAAGATAAAATGACTTCTTCAAAATATATGAAATACGAGTTGAAAGTTTAAAATGATCAAATTTAAAGTCCGTTTGAAATTATTTTCAATTTGGAGTTATTTGGGTTTTATTCAAATTATTTTTCTCCAAAAAATAAAATAAATGGAAAATAGGGTAAAATGATTCCCTACAGCAGAAAATTGGAGAGAAATAAATTTCAAATCATTTTGGTATTTCTAAAATGATTTTTATTGGGTTTTATTGTAGAAGTAGCACTGTTTGAATTATTTGAATTTTTGTGAATTTTATTTGGCACTAGAGAAATGTTCATGTTGTAGAATATATTTTTATGAAAATTTTGATATATAATATGCTTATATAATATTTTATTTTATTATCTTTATCCATTTTTCTTCTTTCCTTACTATATAAAAAAAGAAAAAAAATTACGCGTGCGCCTAGAACTAACCGCCGCCCACATGCGTAGCATAGCAGCAGGCTTGCTCGTTTTTCGTTTGTTTTCTTTTGACTTTTTTTATTTTATTTTTGTTAATGTTTAGTTTTTTTGTTTTTTTGAAACAAAATTCAGAAAAAAATAGACTTGGAAAAAAAATGCAGCCCATGTACGGCGCGCGGCCGGCCGAGGCCTTTAAGCCCGTGCGAGCCGTTAGCCTTTTTCTTCTCTATTTCATATATTTCCATCTATGTTTAGTCCTACATTGCCTAGACTTTGACCCTTAAACCTCTTTTCCATATATAAATATAGACCCGTAGAGTCTCCAAAAATCATCCGATTCGGGTTAAATCAATATTTTGGTTTGACTAGATTCATTTAAGAAGAATATATTTCTCCTCTCCGGCGCGACTTCGGGAAATTGTCTCTTCTCTCCAAAGTCGTCTTTTCTCTGCCTTATAAAGGTATCCTTCTTAATTTTTTTATACTTCCGTAGTTTATTATTTCTAGACTGATATGATAGAATAATTAGATTATCAATTAGTCTATGTATTTATACATTAGACTTTAGCCGTAGCTATTTTTCTTCCGTAAAACAGCTTGGCCCTGATTTTTCAAATAGCCATAACTTTTCACTCGTTTATCCAAATTAGATGAAACCAGCGCCTACAGCTTCGTCTTGTTTTCACCTATCCAGTGAACTTGTCTCATCAACTTTTTGAAATTTCTTCTTCAGATTCATATTCAAACTTGTTTTGAACATAACTTGAGTTTCCTAACTCTGATTTAGTTGATTCTTTTTGCAAATCGAAGCTCTTGACCTAAACTTTCTGATAACGCCAAATTCACATAATTTTGGTACTGTTAGAAATTGTTTTATGTTGCAAGATTTATTTGCTTGGTTTTGATGTTTTCCGAATTGTCTTCTTCGTTCTTTCCGATCTTTTGAGTGATTGCTTATGTGTGGTTACTATTGCTTGCTTACGATAGATTGAACGGAGTGTGACGAGTAGAACTATCAAGAGTTATGAGTGCGAATCATCTTCATCAACATTGCATGCAAGTAACACATTGATCATACTGTTTCTATACCCAGTTTTTATGCATTAGTTTCAATCCTCAAACATTGCATGGTTAGGATGTCATTAACTTGTTGGTTGGGAAGTAGTTGTTGAGGTAGAGCCTATTGCCCTGTTATATTCAAACTCTTGGGAGTTACTTCTACGCGTTGCTTATATTGCTATGCTATGCTCGTAGACGTGGTTTGGGTGAGTGAAATCCATGACAGATGTGAGATTGTTAACTAATGGTTCAACTTAAGGTGGCAACTTGAATTTACATCTGGGTGGATTGAGGCACCTGGAGTACCCAGTGATGCCTGTATTTTTGGAAATCCCGGAGTACCCGTGTGATCTTCCTATGGACCGCCACCCAGGCTCAAAGGGAACTGAGATGATTCGTGCTAGAAACTTCCGTGTGTAGCCACAAGCTATTATGGGCTCTAGCATAGTTGAGTAAGTTACGTGAAGCTCTTGAAGAGGTAGATCAGCAGGTAGTGGGTTTGTAGGTTTGGTATGGTCTACCCGGAGTAGAGAGTGAATGTTTCTGAAAGACTGTGTCTCAGTCATCTGTTTCTCAAACACCATGTAGTGCAAGGAATCCAACGGAGGAGATCGAGTCTTGTGGGGAAAAGTGTGCAAACCTCTGCAGAGTGTACAAACTAATCATGGCTAGCCGTGTCCCCGGTTATGGACATCTTGAGTATCTGGTTCTTGGATTATCATGTTGATCTCATCACTCTATATAATTAATTTTGTTGGGTTGTTAACTTTTAATTTGGGATTGAGTTGGAGGAACCTTCTCAATATTTTCAACCAACTTTGTAGTTAAATAAATTATATTCCTTTGCAGTAGGGAAAAATTGGCTTTTCGCAAAAACATTATAACCATAAAGCTTTTCCACTAGCCATATATGCATGTAGTGATAGCTATTATTCATCATTATCCTCTGGTGTGAATTTTCCAGTACATTCAATGTACTGACCCTTTGTGGCTGCAACATCTCATGTTGCAGGACTTCTTACGACGAGTAAGTGATACGTTAGGGTGACGATTTCTACACTCAACTTTGCCGTTGGTGTTGATGGGAATCCACAACCTTGTTGTTACTTCCGCTATTTGGATTGAGGTAATAGTATTTATGTTATTTCATACATGTGATTTACCTCTGTTATAAATCCTCGAGTACTGTGTGTGTCAGCATACTGATCCAGGGATGACACTTAAGCACAGAGACTTGACCGTTTGAGGTCAGGTCACTACATGATTATGAATCACTTGATGCTTGCGAACCATGCCTCATGGGCAAGATGACTAAGACTCCGTTCTCCGAAACAATGGAGCGAGCAACAGACTTGTTGGAAATAATACATACTGATGCATGCGGTCCGATGAGTGTTGAGGCTTGTGGTGGGTATCGTTATTTTCTGACGTTCAGAGATGATTTGAGCAGATATGGGTATATCTTCTTGATGAAACATAAGTCTGAAACATTTGAAAAGTTCAAAGAATTTCAGAGTGAAGTGGAAAATCATCATAACAAGAAAATAAAGTTTCTACTATCTGATTGTGGAGGTGAATATTTGAGTTACGAGTTTGGTCTTCATTTGAAACAATGTGGAATAGTTTTGCAACTCACGCCACCTGGATAATCACAACGTAATGGTGTGTCCGAACGTCGTAATCGTACTTTATTAGAAATGGTGCGATCTATGATGTCTCTTACTGATTTACCGGTATCGTTTTTGGGTTATGCTTTAGAGACGGCTGCATTCACGTTAAATAGGGCACCATCTAAATCCGTTGAGACAACACCATATGAACTGTGGTTTGGCAAGAAACCCAAGTTGTCATTTCTTAAAGTTTGGGGCTGCGATGCTTATGTGAAAAAGCTTCAACCTGATAAGCTCGAACCCAAATCAGAGAAATTTGTCTTCATAGGATACCCAAAAGAGACTGTTGGGTACACCTTCTATCACAGATCTGAAGGCAAGATATTCGTTGCGAAGAATCGATCCTTTCTAGAGAAGGAGTTTCTCTCGAAGGAAGCGAGTGGGAGGAAAGTAGAACTTGATGAGGTAATTGTACCTTCTCCCAAATTGGAAAGTAGTTCATCACAGAAATCAGTTCCAGTGATTCCTGCACCAATTAGTGAGGAAGCTAATGATGATGATCATGAAACTTCTGATCAAGTTAGTACCGAATCTCGTAGGTCAACCAGAGTAAGATCCGCACCAGAGTGGTACGGTAATCCTGTTCTAGAGGTCATCTTACTTGACCATGACGAACCTACGAACTATGAGGAATCGATGATGAGCCCAGATTCCGCAAAATGGCTTGAGGCCATGAAATCTGAGATGGGATCCATGTATGAGAACAAAGTGTGGACGTTGGTTGACTTGCCTGATGATCGGCAAGCAATAGAAAATAAATGGATCTTCAAGAAGAAGACCGACGTTGACGGTAATGTTACTGTCTACAAAGATCGACTTGTTGCGAAAGGTTTTCGATAAGTTCAATGAGTTGACTACGATGATACCTTCTCACCCGTAGCGATGCTTAAGCCTGTCCGAATCATGTTAGCAATTGCCGCATTTTATGATTATGAAATTTGGCAAATGGATGTCAAAACTGCATTCCTTAATGGATATCGTAAAGAAGAGTTGTATATGATGCAACTAGAAGGTTTTGTCGATCCAAAAGTTGCTAACAAAGTGTGCAAGCTCCAGCGATCCATTTATGGATTGGTGCAAGCCTCTTGGAGTTGGAATATACGCTTTGATAGTGTGATCAAAGCATATGGTTTTATACAGACATTTGGAGAAGCCTGTATTTACAAGAAAATGAGTGGGAGCTCTGTAGCATTTCTGATATTATATATGGATGACATATTGTTGATCGAAAATGATACTTAATTTCTGAATAGCATAAAAGGATACTTGAATAAGAATTTTTCAATGAAATACCTCGGTGAAGCTGCTTATTTATTGGGCATCAAGATCTATAGAGATAGATCAAGACACTTAATACTTTCACAAAGCACATACCTTGATAAAGTTTTGAAGAAGTTCAAAATGGATCAGTCAAAGAAAGGGTTCTTGCATGTGTTACAAGGTGTGAAGTTGAGCCAGACTCAATGCCCGACCACTGCAGAAGATGGAGAGAAAATTAGAGTCATCCCCTATGCCTCAGCCATAGGTTCTATCATGTATGCAATGTTGTGTACCAGACCTGATGTGTGCCTTGCTATTAGTTTAGCAGGGAGGTACCAAAGTAATCCAGGAGTGGATCACTGGATAGCGGTCAAGAACATCCTGAAATACCTGAAAAAGACTAAGGATATGATTCTCGTTTATGGAGGTGACAAAGATCTCATTGTAAACGGTTACATCGATGCAAGCTTTGACACTGATCCGGATGACTCTAAGTCACAAACCGGATACATATTTATATTGAATGGTGCTGCTGTTAGTTGGTGCAGTTCCAAGCAGAGTGTCGTGGCGGGATCTACGTGTGAAGCGGAGTACATAGCTGCTTCGGAAGCAACAAATGAAGGAGTATGGATGAAGGAGTCCATATCCGATCTAGGTGTCATACCTAGTGCATTGGGTCCAATGAAAATCTTTTGTGACAATACTGGAGCAAATGCCTTGGCGAAGGAATCCAGATTTCACAAGAGAACCAAACACATCAAGAGACGCTTCAATTCCATCAGCGATCAAGTCAAGGAGGGAGACATAGAGATTTGCAAGATACATACGAATCTGAATGTTGCAGACCCGTTGACTAAGCCTCTCTCACGAGCAAAACATGATCAACACCAAGACTCCATGAGTGTTAGAATCGTTACTATGTAATCTAGATTATTGACTCTAGTACAAGTGGGAGACTGAAGGAAATATGCCCTAGAGGCAATAATAAAGTTGTTATTTATATTTCCTTATATCATGATAAATGTTTATTATTCATGCTAGAATTGTATTAACCGAAAACTTAGTACATGTGTGAATACATAGACGAACCGAGTGTCCCTAGTATGCCTCTGCTAGACTAGCTCGTTAATCAAAGATGGTTAAGTTTCCTCACCATAAACATGTGTTGTCATTTGATGAATGGGATCACATCATTAGAGAATGATGTGATGGACAAGACCCATTCGTTAGCTTAGCATAATGATCATTTAATTTTTTTGCTATTGCTTTCTTCATGACATATACATGTTCCTCAGACTATGAGATTATGCAACTCCTGAATACCGGAGGAACACCTTGTGTGCTATCAAACGTCACAACATAACTGGGTGATTACAAAGTTTCTCTACAGGTGTCTCCAATGGTGTTTGTTGAGTTGGCATAGATCGAGATTAGGATTTGTCACTCCATGTTTCGGAGAGGTATCTCTGGGCCCTCTCGGTAATGCACATCACTATGAGCCTTGCAAGCAATGTGTCTAATGAGTTAGCCATGAGATGATGCATTACAGAACGAGTAAAGAGACTTGCCGGTAACAAGATTGAACTAGGTATGATGATACCGATGATCGAATCTCGGGCAAGTAACATACCGATGACAAAGGGAACAACGTATGTTGTTATGCAGTTTGACCGATAAAGATCTTCATAGAATATGTAGGAGCCAATATGAGCATCCAGGTTCCGCTATTGGTTATTGACCGAAGATGTGTCTCGGTCATGTCTACATAGTTCTCGAACCTGTAGGTTCCGCACGCTTAACGTTCGATGATGATTTGTATTATGAGTTATGTGATTTGATGAACCGAAGTTTGTTCGGAGTCCTGGATGAGCTCATAGACATGACAAGGAGTCCCGAAATGATCGAGACATAAAGATTGATATATTGGAAGGTTATGTTTGGACACTTGAATGGTTTCGGAAAGTTTCGGACATTTTTCAGAGTACCGGGGGGTTACCGGAAAACCCCGAGGGTTAATGGGCCTTCATGGGCCCTAGTGGAAGAGAGGAGGTGGCGGCCACGTAGAGGCGCGCCCCCCAAGCCCAATCCGAATTGGACTAGGGTTAGGGGGGGGCCCTTTCCTTATTCTTCTCCTTCTCTTCCCCCTTCTTTGAAAAGGAAAGGGGGGATCCTACTTTGGACCGGGAGTCCAAGTAGGACTCCCCCTCTTGGCGCGCCCCTCTACGGTCAGCCTCCTCTCCTGCCCCTTTATATACGTGGGAGGGGGCACCCCAAAGGCACACCAAGTCTTCTCTTAGCCGTGTGCGGTGCCCCCCTCCATAGTTACACACCTCGGGCATATCGACGTAGTGTTTAGGCGAAGCCCTGCGCCGGTAACTTCATCATCACCGTTACCACACCGTCGTGCTGACGGAACTCTCCCTCATCCTCAACTAGATCAAGAGATCGAGGGACGTCATCGAACGGAACGTGTGCTGAACGCGGAGGTGCCGTATGTTCGGTGCTTGGATCGGTTGGATCGCGAAGACGTTCGACTACATCAACCGCGTAACTAAATGCTTCCGCTTTCGGTCTACAAGGGTATGTGGACACACTCTCCCCTCTCGTTGCTATGCATCTCCTAGATAGATCTTGCGTGATCATAGGATTTTTTTTGAAATACTGCATTCCCCAACAATATATGGGGGCGCACTAGCCCCTTGTGGGCTGGTCGACCTCTCTGTTGGGGAACGCAGTATTTCAAAAATTTCCTACGATCACGCAAATCTATCTAGGAGATGCATAGCAACGAGAGGAGAGAGTGTGTCTATGTACCCTCGTAGACCGAAAGTGGAAGCGTTTAGTAATGCGGTTGATGTAGTCGAACGTCTTCGCGATCCAACCGATCAAGTACCGAACGCACGACACCTCCGCGATCTGCACATGTTCAGCTCGGTGAAGTCCCTCGAACTCTAGATCCAGCTGAGGCCGTGGGAGAGTTTTGTCAGCACGACGGTGTGGTGACGGTGATGATGAAGTTACCGATGCAGGGCTTCGCCTAAGCACTACAACAATATGACCGAGGTGGAAAACTGTGGAGGGGGCACCGCACATGGCTAAAGATCAACTTGTGTGTCTATGGGGTGCCCCCCCTGCCCCGTATATAAAGGAGGGGAGGAGGAGGAGGTCCGGCCACAAGGGGCGCGCCCAAAGGGGAGATTCCTACTCCTAGTAGGAGTAGGTTTCCCCCTTTCCTAGTCCAAGTAGGAGAAGAAGGAAGGAGAGGAGAGGGAGAAGGAAAGAGGGGGGCGCCGCCCCCTCCCTAGTCCAATCTGGACCAGCCCATCGGGGCGCGCAGCCTCCCCTTGTGGCCCTTCTCTCCTTTCCACTAAGGCCCATGAAGGCCCAATACTTCCCCCAGCAAATTCCTGTAACTCTTTGGTACTCCAAAAAATACCCGAACCACTCAGAACCTTTCCAATATCTGAATATAGCCTTCCAATATATCGATCTTTACGTCTTGACCATTTTGAGACTCCTCGTCATGTCCGTGATCTCATATGGGGCTCCGAACAAACTTCGGTCATCAAATCACATAACTCATAATACAAATCGTCATAGAACGTTAAGCGTGTGGACCCTACGGGTTCGAGAACTATGTAGACATGACCGAGACATATCTCTGGTCAATAACCAATAGCGGAACCTAGATGCTCATATTGGCTCCTACATATTCTATGAAGATCTTTACCGGTCAAACCGCATAACAACATACGTTGTTCCCTTTGTCATCGGTATGTTATTTGCCTGAGATCCGATCGTCGGTATCATCATACCTAGTTGAATCTCGTTACCGGCAAGTCTCTTTACTTGTTTCGTAATGCATCATCCCATTACTAACTCATTAGTCACATTGCTTGCAAGGCTTATAGTGATGTGCATTACCGAGAGGGCCCAGAGATACCTCTCCGACAATCGGAGTTACAAATCCTTATCTCGATCTATGCCAACTCAACAAACACCATCAGAGACACCTGTAGAGCATCTTTATAATCACCCAGTTACGTTGTGATGTTTGATAGCACACTAAGTGTTCCTCCGGTATTCGGGAGTTGCATAATCTCATAGTCATAGGAACATGTATAAGTCATGAAGAAAGCAATAGCAATAAACTAGACAATCATAGTGCTAAGCTAACGGATGGGTCTTGTCCATCACACCATTCTCTAATGATGTGATCCCGTTCATCAAATGACAATACGTGTCCATGGCTAGGAAACTTAACCATCTTTGATTAACAAGCTAGTCAAGTAGAGGCATACTAGGGAAACTCTGTTTGTCTATGTATTCACACATGTACTAAGTTTCCGGTTAATAAAATTCTAACATGAGTAATAAATATTTATCATGATATAAGGAAATATAATTAACAACTTTATTATTGACTCTAGGGCATATTTCCATCAGTCTCCCACTTGCACTAGAGTCAATAATCTAGTTCACACCGTCATGTGATTTCACACCAATAGTTCACATCTTTATGTGATTAGTTCACATCTTCATGTGACTAATACCCAAAGGGTTTACTATATTCAATAATATAGTTCACATCGGTATGTGATTAACACCCAAAGAGTGATCATGTTTTGATTGTGAGAGAAGTTTAGTCTACGGGTGTGCAACATTCAAATCCGTATGTATTTTGCAAATTTCTGTGTCTACAATACTCTGCACGGAGCTACTCTAGCTAATTGCTCCCACTTTTAATATGTATCTAGATCGGTGTAAAAAGCTTGCATCGACGTAACTCTTTACGACAAACTCTTTTATCACATCCATAACCAAGAAATATTTCCTTAGTCCTCTAAGGATAATTTTGACCGCTGTCCAGTGATCTACTCCTAGATCACTATTGTACTCCCTCGCCAAAATCATGGTAAGGTATACAATAGGTCTGGTACATAGCATAGCATACTTTATAGAACCTATTACTGAGGCATAGGGAATGACTTTTCATTCTCTTTCTATTTTCTGCCGTGGCCGGGTTTTGAGTCTTTACTCAATTTCACACCTTACAACTCAGGCAAGGACTCCTTCTTTGACTGTTCCATTTTGAGCTACTTCAAAAATCTTGTCAAGGTATGTACTCATTGAAAAATCTTATCAAGCGTCTTGATCTATCTCTATAGATCTTGATGCCCAATATGTAAGCACCTTCACCGAGGTCTTTCTTTGAAAAACTCCTTTCAAACACTCTTTTATGCTTTCCAGAAAATTCTACATCATTTACGATCAATAATATGTCATCACTACAAAAAAAGACACATTCGTGACATTTTGGGCCGAACAAATTTTTTTCTTTCATACATATGACACTTCTATGACGATAATTGTGACAAAACCCGGTATCATCATATATGTGGTGGGCTCCTACTTCTATGACAAAAAATCATGACAGAAAATGGGCTTTTCGTCCTGGGCGGGCCAGAGACGCAGCTGCATTACATTCTTTGGGCCGTCCATGACGGAAAAAACCGTGGTAGAAGCGAGGGGGAGGAAAATTTCGAGGAGTTCCCGGTTACGGTGGGAGGTCGGGGGCCGAGCGATGCGCGTTTCTCTCGTTCACGTACAAACGTGGGTGCGAGGCGTTGGCTCTAACTGAACCCGAGCGAGGCGTTGGGCTCTAACTGAACCCGAGCGATTGCACTGCAGGCTACGCGTTACTGAACCCGAGCAATCGATCGATGGCCGTTAACTGAACCCGATCGAGCGATTCCTTCGCTACTGCTGCTAACTGAAGCTGATCGATTGGATGAACAGTGAGCGTTGCGCGTGGGGGGGGGGGTTGGATGAACAGTGAGCGGTGGCGTTGCCTCTGGATGAACAAGACCCCGTGGTGTGGTGGTGGGCTGGATGAATAGTAGACGATGGAGGGGTGCCCGTGGAGGGGTGGTTGAACAGAACCCCGTGGTGTGGAGGGCTGGATGAACAGTAGACGGTCGAGGTGGAGGGGTGGTTGAACAGTAGCCGGTGGAGTAGTGCGCGGTGGAGGCTGGATGAACAGGAGCTCGTGGAGGCTGGAGGAGGTCGACGGTAGCCCGTGGAGGCTGGAGGAGGTCGACGGTGGAGATGAACAGTATCCCATGGAGTCCCGTTTTGCGGTACGCCACACCCCTCCCGAGGAACAGGACCCCCGTTTCGACCGTAGCGCTCCAACACAAGTCCGTTTCGTCCGTTTTGCGGTATGCCACACCCCTCCCGATCAACAGGACCCCCGTTTTGACCGTAGGAGGTCCGTTTCGTCCGTTTTGCGGTACGCCACACCCCTCCCGATGAACAGGACCCCCGTTTCGACCATAGGAGGTCCATTTCCTCCGTTTTACGATACGCTAGACCCCTCCCGATCAATAGGACCCCGTTCCGAATGTACGAGGTCCGTTTCCTCTGTTGTGAGGTACGCCATGCCTCGTTTCCATCGCCTGTTCCGTCCAAGCCCTCCCGATGAACACGACCACGCATTCCGTTCCGACCCAGCCGGTTGGCTCCCACATGTTCCGTTGCCTCCCGATGAACACGATGCATTCCGTTGCCTCCCCATGAACACGACGCATTCCGTTGCCTCCCCATGAACACACGACGTCGCTGTTTCTCCGTTTCGACCCAGCCATGTACACGAGCCCTGGCCGTACGTATGCGCGAGTAGGCGTTCGAGACCCCGCCCGTATGTGCACATACATGGCCGTATTTTCTTTCTTGCACCCTGGGCGCTGTACGTACGTGTACATGCTACGTGCACGCCTCTACTACGACACGTACGAGCCTCTACTACGACACGTGCGTGCCTCTACATCCACCAGTATATATGTACGTACACGTTCGCGACCAGAATGACAATGCTACTTACGCTTCGACCAGGTGGGTCACGACTGTCAGGCACTTCCTTGCCTGCGAAGATGTAGCTGGTGGGTCCCAGCAGTCAGGGGGGCAAATCGTTTTTTTGCCCGGACGCACTTCCTTGCGTGCGAAGATGTAGCTGGTGGGTCCCAGTAGTCAGGGGAAACATTTTTTTTCGCGAAATACAGTGGCCCGTCCGGTGGGTCCTAGCTGTCAGCTGGAGGAATCATTATTTTCCGCGTAATAAGGAGGCACTTCATTGCTGCGGCCGTGGACCCAGCTGTCATCCTCGCCACGTACAGTCCACGTCCGATGAAAGTCGTTCCTTGACCACGTTGACCACGTCGCGCCGAGAGCACCAAAGCGGTGGACGACGGCGAGGCCTAGGAAGGGAACGACGGAGAGCCGGGGAAGACGCGGTAGTGGGAGCCCGCGCGGAGAGGAGTACAAGGGTTCACTGGTTCGGCTGCAGTGTGAGGCTGCCGTCGCCGCAGGGCCTGGCCAGCGATGGGAATAGTAGGAGGCGGTGAGGCCTCCGTGGCATCACAGCCGGCCACGGGAGGCAGGAGCATGCGACACGACCGGCGCTGCTTTGGGCGTCTGGAGCAAGAAGACCAGAGGGTGAAGAAGCACTACGGCCGTTGGATGGACATCGTACGGTCACTGGAGCTAGAATCATTCATATTGACTAAAGTTGACAAAGGCCCCCGTCCCAGTGAACTTAGTAGGCCCACAAGTCAGCCTCCCACCATGGTGGGTCCCAAAAAGCAGGGGGAGCATTCATTTTTTTGTGCGTAATAAGGAGGCACTTCCGGTGGGTCCGAGCTAACAGCGGGGGAACATTTATTTTTCACGAAATACGCTGGCCCGTCCGGTGGGTCCCAGCAGTCAAGGGGGAAACATTTTTTTTGCGAAATAAGGTGGCCCATCCGGTGGGTCCCTGCTGTCAGGTGGAGGAATAATTATTTTGCGCGTAATAAGGAGGCACTTCCTTGCAACCACCTGGACCCAGTTGTCAGCCTCTCCATGTATAGTACTCTTCCGATGGAAGTCGGTTGTTGACCACGTTGACTACGCCGCGCCGAGAGCACCAGGGCGGTGGTCTGGACGACGGTGAGGCCTAGGAAGGGGACGACGCGGGGCCGGGGAAGACGCAGCAGTGGAAGCCCGCGCGGAGAGGAGTACGAGGGTTCATTGGTTCGGCTGCGGTGTGAGGCTGCCGTCACCGCAGAATAACAGGGGGTGTGGGTGAGTAGAGGGATGGCCTGGCCAGCAGTAGGAGTAGTACGGGGCGGTGAGGCCTCCGCGGCATCACAACCGGCCACGGGAGGCAGGAGCACGCGACACGGCCAGCGCTGCTTTGGGCGGCTGGAGCAAGAAGACCAGAGGTTGAAGATGCACTACGGCCGTTGGATGGACATCGTACGATCACTGCAGCTAGAATCGTTTATATTGACTAAGTTGACAAAGCCCTTGGTACGCGTCAACTTAGTAGGCCCACAGCTCGGATTTGGCAGAGAACATATAGCCCATTTGTGATTTTTAAGAATGTATAGCCCATTTTTTAATTCTAATGGAATTTACTACAGCCCATTTATAGTTTGTTAAAAGTACAGCCCAACTTCTAGCTAGGACAACGATTAATAATTTCAAACAACCGCTCAAAACAGAATTCAAAAAAAATTCCCACGTTTTGATGGGATCCGAAATATTTTTATCCGAAATTTCTAGTCAGGTTAAATATAATTTCAAAATAAAGTTATATTACGTTAAAATCCAATGAAATATTGCGCGCACAACAAGTAATGAAATTAAAATTTTCATATTCCAAAAATAATATAATTTTCAAACTAATTACGTGTTTGGTGCATAGTAACTGTCCAGTTATTATAATTACATCCCATTTATTATTTCTTAAAGTCCATTTTCTTGTTAAGCCTAATGCATACCTCCTAGGAAAGTTTGCAGCCCAGCGGGGCGGAGAATAACAAGTTGACCCGGATATTGTGTACAACTGTCGGCCCAGTTGCATTGCTGATGTTGAAAAAAGGCCTGTGTAGTACAGTACAACCTAACATGGTTACTCAACCCACATTCAGCTACGCCGGAAAGGCCCAAACAAGGCTTCTGTATAACTTTTTGAAGTCACTGAGCTCAATTAATATCTTAAGAAAAAAGTTAGATTACAGTGGAACCTAATTAAAAGCTGTCACGAGCAAATAAATAATTCAACGGGTCCCACTTGTGCGTGCGCGCGCGTGTGTGTGCGTGTGTGTGTGTGAGAGAGAGAGAGATAGAGAGAGAGAGACCCATCGGTCGATGCTCGTAAATACATCTTTCAGCCATATGCATTGCTGATGCTCAGTAAACACTTATATAGTTGACACAATCATATAGAACATCATAGCACACTGAACTTGCATACAAAAATTTCACGCAGGCGGCACAATCAGGATGGAAGCAGTGGATTGCTACGGGAAGGGCTATGTTGAAACCAACGAAGTCGTACATAATGGTTCATCGTCTTTATCAATGACGGGGAAATACCTTGAATGTTGTGCAAAGAAAACAGACATACAACACAATAAGTTCTGCTAGCACATTAAGTTGACGTACAACCCTTTCTAAAAAAAGGTTCAGGTACAAAACATGTCACAATCAAATGTACTAGCATATCAGTGCTTCACACCCATAGCTCGGATCTAACTGGTATCTGACAAGATTCAGTTGTTACCTCAAATTAGAGCACATCCAGGCAGCCAGTCCTGCCTCTTCTCCCAAAGAAGCAGTGGCCTCTGCCGCGCGATGGAGTAGGCCCTGTGCCATCCATCGTTCCGAGCAACACGGGGAAAGTCTGACGTTGACTCCTGTAATGGACGTCGTCGACGGACCCTGGCACCAGCGGCGGTGGCAGGACTTCGATTGATGGATTGACCACTTCTTCGACATGCATGGACACTCGATACAGGTACATCCCTAATGTGGTCCGCGGCGGCCTTGGTGGCGACGAATATTACAACCCCGGTTCCTACACCGGTATCTCAACACCAATCACCTTAGGTATGGTGGACGGCTTCTTCATCCATGCCATAACCGTCAGAGCCCAGCTGTCTGGAGGAACAAACATACTTACGAGCTCACCTCCAAGGTCGTTGATAAGCTCGTTCATGGACTCGCTGTTCCAAGCACGTCGAGGCATGCCGTGGAAGGTAAGCTTTGTTAAAAACTCAAGCTCAGAGGGCACCGAGCCCCATCCTGGGTGCCACCGATCAAAGCTCACCAGCGCGCCATCTCAGAACAAACGCTGGGAAGATTCGAACACACGACTGCAGTCGAAAGTTGTCCGCAACCTGATGAAGAAATCAGCCGATGGCGGACATACTTCGACGAGAAAGTCACTTATTTGGATGCCGTGCACAATGCCAAGAGCTTTGACATGGTCGTCTGGTGAGACGGGAGGCCGGTCGCTGTTGATGGTTACCATCAGCACTTTACCGGCAAACTGGTCGTCAAGCGCCGCCATGCCACTGTTGAGCGACAGCACGCAGCGACCGAAGGCAGGACGAACCTTAGGATCTCCGGCTCGGAGATCCGTGTTGACCGGCGACATGATAGTGCGCTGAGTACAGGGAGTACAGGAGGGGGATTTGGGGGAACTGGAGTAGGAATCAAGATTCCAGAGGTGGGGGAGGGGCGGGAGACTGGGGATGAAAAGGTAGCATGAATTTAGAGCACGCGCCAATATTCTCTCGCCGCGCAAGCGCACGAAAACACAGGTGGCACCCACATGTCGGCCTAAGAGTCCTTATTCTTTCTTTTTTGGAGAGCCCGACCTTTTTTTCAGGATCTTTTGATAGCCCGGCCCGAGAGTCATAATTGACCTGTTTGGCATTGCGTTACTACTTGGCCCATATTCAACGACACCTCACTAGCCCAAACAAGTGTACATCATCGAAAAGACACTGAGCTCAAATTATATAACTTGAAAAAAAGGAGATATACTCTGAACACTAGAGAATGGTGATGCCCTCATTTAGCCCACCAGTAGTTCGAGACAATAAACAGTTCGAAACAACGATATATACAACATTCAAACACCGACTAGTGACTACTACTGACATAAACAACAAGACATGATAGTTCATAAGAAGTCTTGCTACACCACCAAAATGCACCCATCTGCAGCGCTCAGACTCTCGTGATCCAGACGAGAATGACATTCTAAATAGAAGCAACTATTACATAGTAAGAGTGACATAGACGAGGATGACCAAATGACAAGGAATATGCATAACAAAAGAAAGAACTACCCATCCAGAACCAGCAGCAAAGACAACAAAGTCATTCGAAGAGATGATCCAACACCATCATAATTTGCAGCCCTGCTTCAGCGACCAGTGATCCAGAGACACCAGTAATCCACCCTTTCGATGCAACAACACAATTACCTATCAACCTGAAGGCTTGAACCACATCACTGCCTATCGTAATTGAGACATCCAAGGATCAAAGTTAATCCGGATGCATTTGTCATTCTCACCTTCTTTTTGTTGCAGGCCGTATCATTGACAATCAGGGGAGTTTGCTCCCGAACTCCTAGGGCTCGCTGTGTAGACACAGTTTTCCATAGCAAACAGAGCCTCTCTGCCATCAAGGTCCTTGCCAACGGTGATCTCTTGGTTAATGGGATAATTGAGTCCGAGAAACAGAGAGTGTGAACCAAGACTGTTTACCTGCCTCCAACTAAAAAAATCCTAAAGGCCTGACAGGCTGGTATCCTGCTCATTGACGTAACAGCCACCGTCCGGATACTCACGTATTACACGGTGCTTGTATACAGTGTGGTTTTTGCAATATAACTTTTCCGGCTCATGTGTCCGAATGATCATCAGTCTTTTGCCGTCATCTGATCGAGCGAGGAACCAGTTGTGCTTCCCTGTTTTTGGCAAAGGTGGTGTGATTACAAAGGGCAGTAACTGTAGGGACACTCCATCATATCAAAAAGGACAGACATTGTTAATGTAAGATCAGCATTGTTCAGAGTATGAGTAGGATAATGCAAGAAACAACATTGATATGTCCCTGTTGGAACTGGGAGGAAAATACAGGGAAATGTATACTGGGTTCGAATATAGAAGTGCCATGCATGGTTATACTCATGTTATCCCGCAATCGATTCTTCACAGGAAACTACCATGTCATGCATGTTATGTAATCATGTTCTATCCTCACAAACAAATTATTCAAGGTAACTAACAGACCATGCATTGTTATATACTCATGTTCTGTGGGCAAATTTTTGGTGAGGATATTATTCTAGCCATTGATTGCTGAAGGGTGAATATAGGTATGTACACGTGCTAAGCATTACAGGATTTTGATACGTCCATTTTGCATCATGCTTTTATATCAATATTTATTGCATTATGGACTATTATTTCACTTTATTTCACAATACTAATGGCTATTCTCTCTTATTTTACAAGGTTTACATAAGGAGGGAGAATGCCGGTAGCTGGAATTCTGGGCTGGAAAAGGAGCAAATATTAGAGACCTATTCTGCACAACTCCAAAAGTCCTGAAACTCCACGGAACATCTTAAAACAAATAAAGAAAAATCCTCGCCAAAGATGAAGGCCAGGGGGCCCACACCCTGCTCATGAGGGTGGGGGGCACGCCCCCTAGGGCGCGCCCCCTATCTCGTGGGCCCCCTGGTGGCTCTTTGACGTCCATCTTCTCCTATATGAAGTCTTTCGATGAGAAAAAATCAGAAGGAACTTTTTGGGACGAGACTCCGCCGCCACGAGGCGGAACCTTGGCGGAACCAATCTAGGGCTCCGGCAGAGCTGTTCTGCTAGGGATACCTCCCTCTGGGAGGGGGAAATCATCACAATCGTCATCACCAATGCTCCTCTCATCGGGAGAGGGCAATCTCCATCAACATCTTCACCAGCACCATCTCATCTCCAAACCCTAGTTCATCTCTTGTATCCAATTCTTGTCTCAAAGTCTGGGATTGGTGCTGGTAGGTTGCTAGCAGTGTTGATTACTCCTTGTAGTTGATGCTAGTTGGTTTATTTGGTGGAAGATCATATGTTCAGATCCTATATGCATATTATTACTCCTCTGATTATGAACATGAATATGCTTTGTGAGTAATTACGTTTGTTCCCGAGGACAAGGGAGAAGTCCTGCTATTAGTAGTCATGTGAATTTGGTATTCGTTTGATATTTTGATAAGATGTATGTTGTCTAGCCTCTAGTGGTGTTATGTGAACGCCGACTACATAACACTTCACCATTATTTGGGCCTAGAGGAAGGCATTGGGAAGTAATAAGTATATGATGGGTTGCTAGAGTGATAGAAGCTTAAACCCTAGTTTATGCGTTGCTTCGTAAGGGGCTGATTTGGATCCACATGTTTCATGCTATGGTTAGGTTTACCTTAATACTTTTGTTGTAGTTAAGGATGCTTGCAACAGAGGTTAATCATAAGTGGGATGCTTGTTCAAGTAAGAACAGCACCCAAGCACTGGTCCACCCACATATCAAATTATCAAAGTATCGAACGCAAATCATATGAATGTGATGAAAACTAGCTTGACGATATTCCCATGTGTCCTCGGGAGCGCTTTTCCTATTATAAGAGTTTGTTCCGGCTTGTCCTTTGCTACAAAAGGATTATGCCACCTTGCTACACTTTATTTACTTTTGTTACTTGTTGCTCGTTACAATTTATCTTATCACAAAACTATCTATTACCACTTATTTCAGTACTTGCAGAGAATACCTTGCTGAAAACCGCTTATCATTTCCTTCTGCTCCTCGTTGGGTTCGACACGCTTACTTATCAAAAGGACTATGATAGATCCCCTATACTTGTGGGTCATTAGATTTCACTACTTCCAAATATAGAGTTGTCCATATGCACATTTACTTCCCTAATGTATGGTTAGATGAAACCAATAGTGGTGCATGTTTCTACAATCTTGTGCAAAACAAGGTCCGTCCAACTGACGTAGTAATCTAGATGACTTGGACCGCGATGGTAATACTCTATATAATCCAATGGAGGAAGGATAATATCATGGGAGGTCTGGAAGTTCACGAGCACCAACTTTTTACCATCTTCTCTGAAGGCAGCCATCGAGTGGGAGTTCATGCCGACCCAGTACATACCTGCCAAGAAGTTTTTGGCGATGGTGATCGGATCGATGTCGAGGGAAATGATGTATGGCGACCCACTACATACCTGCAAAGAAGTTTCGGCTAATGTAGATCAGATTGAAGTCGAGGGGCATCATGCACGCCTCCGTATCATGGTGAGCCAATCTCGCAAGACCAGATAGTAGCAAGCAGGGTGTCTTGAAAAGCTTAGGCCTCGCTTCGACGATGGCTGTGTGCATGTCCCTCGAGCATGCAGCCAGCCGCAGGGCGCTCAACATATCCATACACGAACAACACAGGTCGAGGATGTCACTGGGGAGATTGCTCCAATCGCGGCTCATATGGATGTTGCGCGGTTCGCGTTCGGCCATGGTGGAGTTTGGAAGGGGGCTTGATTTACGGGGGAGAAGGATGTCGGCGCTGGAGCGGCTAGCGAGGGAATAGTGGTACTGGGGAGGCGAGTGAGGCGACGGTACACGGGGGCACAATGAGATGGAGACGGAGAAGGAGATGGAGATGGAGTGGTGCTATGGGAGTGGAGAGGGAGACGAGGCGAGGCGCCAATGTGCTGTACATCGGCGGTGACAAACTGCACAGTGCACAGGGTGAGGCTGACTTTGGTAACCTGAACACGCCGCCTGGACTAGTGTCAGGTGCAGGGTGTTGTCACTTCACTGTGAGGACCGGATGAATAGTATTTTGACCATCAAGTGTACCATAGTTGTATTACTACTACTACTACTACTACTAGTAGGAACATGAGTACTCCGGTATTGTATAGCAGAACTAGGTCTCCCGTGCTAGCATGCCTGTTCACTTCATCGTTCAGGTATCATCCATATTGTGAACAGAACCAAATTCTCGTGCATGCCCAATCAACGCCCTACTGTGATGCATGCAGTGGTCGTTCTGGTGCATCAAGGGTGGCATGCAGATCATTCCACACTTGAGAAGAGGAAAAATGGAAAGGTAGAACGCGGCAGCAGAGGAAGAGAACACTGGCTAACGAGGCTAGGAGGGGATTGAGCAGGAAGTTAATGCTCCACGCCTAAAGGTTTTGGGAAAACCTGATTTTCATAAGGTGACTTATAATCACCTAAACAGAGGGAGTATTCCTTAACCAGAGAATGTTGTGTCGCCCACTCACGCGCTCAAAAAAAACTACGACACATTTTTTATTGTTTGCATAGGTCCCACCTATCAGGAAGGATGGGCACGTACACGAACAGGTACGACTCATCAGTCTACCCGCATAGCCTTTTCGTTTAGTCACCTAGCCGTCTAATCAACTGCCTGCACGCCACTTCTCCCATTTACTTCTCCATCGAGAATCGATTCTCCTCGGCTTCTTCACCTCCCCTTCGTCTTCATTTGCATCCAAACCCCACTGCGTTCACATTGTTTTAACCTCTTTAAATAATCATCTACTACTTCAGTTAGACTAGCCATCTAATCCTAATTCTCCAAACCTCTTTAAATAATCATCTACTACTTCAGTTAGACTAGCCATCTAATCCTATCACTGCCTTGCCCTGCCTTTCCTTCGCTGACAGGTGGGACCCACGCTTATGGGTCCCACCTGTCAGTGACAGAATGGTAGGATCGTTTGCGTCAGGGGATCCTCATCCCCCCGATGTGCCCCTCATCCCTCTCGGCCCCACCGCTCCTCTGCCTTTGTGTGCATGATATGCGGGCCAGCTGAACTATGGCAACCATCAACTTTCTACCACAGATGCACCCGATTGGACGCGGTTTGCCTACTCCGATGCTGTGCTCTGATCCATACTCCCGCACCATCGAATTTTCATCCAGCGACTGTGACACATTTCATCCCGGGCATCAATCCTTAGTTGGAGTACTTATGTACTATAGGTAGTGCCCGCCGGTGTGGCCATCTACGCCTCGTAACACCCCGACGCCCAGCTGTGGCACCCTCACCACGGCCACGCCACCACCGGCCGGTTCATCTCGAACGAGTGAGTCGCGAACCATGCCACCGCCATGAGAATGACATGTGGGCCAGCCGCATTTAAGGTCTGCATGTCATTGACTCATAGGCTGGGCACTAAGCCACTGAAGTTCGGCCCCGTGGGCCCCGTGAGGGAAATGTAACTCCTGCAGCAGGCCTTGTGGTGCTCCCATAGTACGAGATCGTGCCAAAACTGGAATTTGTTTCTTACTACTACCAACTAGTACTAGAAAGGTACACATGCATTGCACGCATGGGATTTTGGTGGTTTGTGCATTATGCTTCTACATGTGGAGCTTTCTGGATTCTAACATGTGGCAAAATCTGGTGGAATGTAAGGTTAGGCAAGTTTGATTAACTTAGGTGAGTGTTTGGTTCAAGCCACACCTTGGGCAAGCCACACTAAGGCCCCACATGACATACACACAAAAAATGTGGCAAGATTCCCTTAGGCTTGCCAACTTGTGGCTCTCATTTTGAAGAACTAATAACTTTGCCTAAGCTTAGTTGTGGCAAAGTTAGTCATGAATTAAGTTCAACCATGGAGTCTTCTAGATTATACATGTGGCAGAATCTGGTGGATGATATCCAACGGCCAGTAGTGCTCACATTTGCCATCTTTGTACCGTCGAATTGGCTTCATCCAACGACCAACTTTCAAAGTTTTTCACACACTATATAGGGGGTATAGGCATAGATGTGCCGGTCCGTTGCAATGGATCCAAAGTATATCTATTTAGTGGAGTGCACTCTAAACACATTATCTATTTATTTTTCTCTAACCTTCCGTAGCCATGCAACCAAGCCACATAAGCTTCATGGGTGCCCCCACATCATATTATTCATACTACATTGATTGAAAAAAAAGATAAATCACCCAAAACAAGATCTTCCCGTTTTTTGTTCCTACGATGCTGTGCCGTGCACGTACCTACTAGTTGTATAGTGGTAGTACTAGTAATATAGTATTGGGAGTACAAACTTGGTACTAGTAGGAGTAGTACTAGTACGGAATGCTCCTACTCTATCAACGAGCCCTGTCTGAGACCAAATTTCTTGGCTTCCGTGCTACAGCTAGATCTTCCCCTCGTTTCTATTTTCCAACCCGGCGCCGGGCGGGGTGTCGGTTTGCTCAACGACGGTCCCTCATGAAAGTGAAAATGCTAGGAAACACGCCTTCCCTAAGCTATGTGTCGTGCCGGACGAGCCATGTTGTACTCCCGATTCCCGGGCGTGTTGGGGTGCGACGTGAACGCAGCAGGCCTTTTCCTTTTACCAGCAATGTGCCCGTGCGTTGCGACGGATCCAAAGTAGTAGAATAGTAGTATTTGTTCACAAACTTGAAAGAAATCACTATTGTTTTGATATCTATATCTACTATTAAAGGAAATAGGTATTCTTGGTTTGGTTTAGTCCTTTAAATTTGGTTTATACATGTTAAGCGATCTGGGCCGGATACTTGTATGTTGATGGGCCTTTTATGGGCTTTCATAGAGAGACCGCGAAAAATAATTGGGTCAAAATAAATCAACATTGTGGGAATTGAACACAAGACCTCCTGTCTATCTCTTAGATGTAACAACCAAAGACTTTTGCACCTTTCATATTTACTAATCCCAACTCACTCTAAATATATGAGTGGCAGTCATCATGTTTATTTATTTATTTTTTGCGAGAAATGGAGTTGATATTAAAACGGCCAAATTACTAAAAGGTCCACACAGAAAAGGAAATTACAACCAAGCCCCTCTGCAACCCGACTACGCAGGCGCCGTGGACGAGCCGGTGACGCGCCATTCGCCGCCGCTCGTTGATGCCTTGGATCGAAGCAGCCCCGGGCCGAAAGGGGAAGTCTCCGATCAACGGTCCCTGAGGACCTACACCCATGGCCGTCCTCGTCGTTGCACCGCTCAACATCGCCTTCCTTATCCAGATCTTCAATCGCCGAAATCGCCATCCCTCAATCTCTGGCTCGGGGGAACCATGCACGGCCTCTCCATAGAGGAGCGAGCACGAAGAAAGGAGCTGGTCCACTGTAGAGCTCCATCGAAACTTCGCCGTCGAAGGGGAGACCAACACTTGCAAAAAGCCGATCCACACGCATCGCCGCCTCCACGAGCTGGCTCCCTAGGCACTCCTACACTATGTACACGCTGCAGATCGGGCCTCCCCCGTCCTCCCGCCGCCGGAGCGTCCGGCGGAGGGCGAAGGAGCCGCCTATTCGGCAACGGCGAGGTGGAGAGCCCGGGGTTCGCACAAATCGCCCTTCGTTCCTGTAGATGGGGAAGGGTGAGGTCCAAGGCTCATGTTTAGGAAGAGCTAATTAAGTGAATGAGCTAACAAATGAAGGATTGTGGGCTTAAATATAATATTTAAATGAATGTGGCTAATTAAAGAAAGAATTATGGGTAAATCGGTGGAATAACTATTAGAAAGATTGTGGTCTTAATAAATTCTACATGAAGGAATTGAGGTAAAAAGGTAGGATAATTAAAAGAAAGGATCTATAGGCCTTAATGTGTTGGGTCTACTAAATTAGAAAAGTAAGGATTTGATTCTCGACTAAAACAGGTGAGGACTTCATGGTAATTAATGAAAGGATCATACTTAAATGCCATTAAAAAAGTATTGTATTTAAATGAAATCAGTGGGACATCTTCATGGTAATTAATGAAAGGATCATACTTAAATGCCATTAAAAAGGATTGTATTTAAATGAAATCAGTGGGACATTACGCCCTGCAAAGAAAATATGAACATGTCTAAATTGTGAAGTATTTTTTATGTTCATTTTGTAGAAGGACGATGCTGCGTTGCAACATGTTCTTCATAATGAATCCGATGCTGTGGGACATTATGCTTGTGCAAAACATCAATTTTCCCCGTTGCAACGCACGGGCATATGTGCTAGTACTCCTAATATATTACTCCCTCCGTACCTAAATATTTGTCTTTTTTGAGATTTCAAATGGACTATCACATACGGATTATATAGACACATTCTAGTGTTTCTAGCAAGATGCCCGCGCGTTGCACGAAGTTGATGGAAAAGGTAAGCACAACTTATAAATTGACGGATGGAGTACTAGTTGCAGTGATGCATATAATTAAGCAAAGGGATCGCACATGTCGGTATTGACTGGAATGAGAATGCAAGAACACAATAAGAATTAAGGCCACGATGATGCGATCGCAGTGGTGGTTACAGAAGGCAAGAAGAAAGATGGATCCACGAACGTACGACCTCCTCCTCCTCCTCAACTTAGTGAGCCGGGCCACCGACCAGCGGCTAAGGAGCGGCGGCTTTTGTGGCGAGGTCGAGGTGCTTCTCAGCAAAGGCATCCAAGGCTTCCAGCCAGTTGAGGAAGGCCAACGTCGTAGCGTCCTCACTGGCCTTGTAGATACCTATGTACATGATTTCCTCGTACACGTGGATGTGTAGGTCGATGAATTCGTGCAGGGCGAGGCGCCTCGCGCCGAGCGCGACCTCCATGTGGACATTCTTCGTGGCGTCGGCGGGCAGTCGCAGGGCCACTAGTGCTTGAAAGAGGTTCCGGCCATGGAGGTCGATTAGGGTGGCAGGCAATGAGGAGCCCGGGCGTGCGGGCTGGAGGAGTATGGCGATGTCGTCCGCGAGCTTCTTGAGGACGGTGAACTTGTTGCTGGTGGCAACGATCATCTGGTCCAACTGAGAGTCGTAGCTGGCGTCGACGGCGGCCATCCACCAGCCGGTCTCCAACATCGTCTGGAGACGATCCTCGGCGCCATGCTGCAGGCCGGCGTCATGGACCATCTGGCGCAGCCGCTGGCCGCTCACGCGCATCGCCGCCATGGGTCTGGAGTGAGCTCTTTTGCACTTAGTGTAGGTGCTTAGGCAAATGCTTAGGTGCGTACGATGTGGTAGATGCATTGGAATGGAGGGACACCTTTATATGAGGGCAACGAGGGCAAACTGCGTTGCATTCACATCGTGCAGCCTCTTTTCCTGGACCTCCTCCCATTACTTCCCTCATGCATTAATTGAAGGAGGATGCACTGGCCGTTTAACATATCGGGAACTGCTACTCCCTCCCTCGTCTGCATTAAACCTGTATCAGGAACTGCGCCGCCCGCTGTGATATTGAATACTCCCTCCGTCAGGTGAGTATTAAGTCATCTTACGAAAACCAAATAGTAAACACATAGGCGTGGTGCATTAACTCTCACGTTGTTTCTTATTTTTTGACATAAATAGAGGAATCAACCAAGAAGAGATGTGGGGCTTGTATGCTTTTAATGACTTGAGACTATCAAACATGACATGAAGTGGTCAGTTCGTTGCACAAGAACAAATACAACCCACGTCAGCACACACGCATTTTATATAGCATCACATCCAATGGCTATAAAAGATGAATGAGACCAAATTATATCTCATCTAGATGAGTTCTAGCAAAACTGTATTAATAATACTTAGTACTCCGGCGCCATGTATCATATATTAGTATCATGTAGTACTTTATTTATTTATGAGGTATCCAGATGGCACTGCACTGCCAAGAAAAGAGGGTAACATCAAAATTATGGACTACTTTTTTGAGTATGTTGGTAAGGCCCGGTTGTAGTCACTTGTTGAAATCTCTAAAAAGATAAATACTCCCTCCCTCCGGAAATACTTGTCATCAAAATGGATAAAAGGAAATGTATCTAGACGTATTTTAGTTTTAGACACATCTCTTTTTATCCATTTTGATGACAAGTATTTTCGGATGGAGGGAGTAGAAAATAGAGTTGGTGATGATGGTGTGCGTGCCATCCTGCATTATAGGCCGTCGGATTTATATCTAACGGATAGGAAAGAAACTATGACAATTTTGCAAAAATATACCCACACGTCTCTCCACGTTCGCAAATAAGGCCTTCCCTCATTCAACCTTTTCTCTCACATGATAAACTACTCATACAAATGCATCTTGAGGTGTCCATAGAATCGAAGAGAGGGATGATGTGTGTGTGTGTGCGCGCGCGCGATCGATAAAGAGTGCCATCGAATTTGTGTGTGCCCACATAAAAGATATAGTGGCTGGCCTACTGGAACGTGAGATGGGACATGTGCAGTTTGTCTCTGTGGCATGGATACCTACCTGCAGCGCTCGACTATCGATGTGTGGTGGGGGAAGAGGGAGGCCCAATTAACTATAGAGGTACAATGGCTGGTATATGTGTGGAGGAGGAGAGAGGCCTACCTCATGTATTAAGGAGATCGATCTGCCTCATGTATTAAGGGACATCGATCGGCATCCATGCATATGTGCAGGAGAGGAATAAGGTTGGGAGAGAGACAGAGCTAGAGTGTTGGAGGGGGTGGTAGTGGAGTTGCTTCTAACAAATGGTGGGATAGGCTTGCTAGAAAAATGGAGGGCACGCCCACAATATCAATAAGAGAGGAGATGGCTGCTTGTTTTCTGTGCACGTGCGTGTGAGAGACGGGTCAGGAGGCATGCACGAATGATGAGGGGGGACGATGTGGCTGTGGTAAGCAGACGTAACTACATAGGAAGATCAATCACCCTTTGTTAGAGAAAGGAGAGACACAACTTGTGAGGTACGTCGATCGATGGGGGGGGGGTAGTTAAAGTCGATCTAGGTATATGTTGGGAGATCGATCGGTATACATGCATGTGTGTGTTAGAAGCAAATGAGGCATGAGGAGAAGGATAGTGAGAGAGGGATGCATGTAGGAGGTGGTACGAGAGGCATACTATATCGAGGGGGGAGGAGTGTGCGAGTACGAGAATGATGAAAAGAGTGGTGGGAGTGAGGCATGGACGGTCACAAGAGAAGAGGGGAAGCTTGTGTTTGTGCTAGCCACACCTGGCTAGAGAGGCATATCGATCGATGTGTGCCGTAAAGAATGAGCTGGGGGGCCTACACACACCGTGGGTGAATGGCCTAAAGTGAAAAGACGAATTTGCGGGATGGAGCTAGAGAATGCTGAGGGAGGGTGAGAGGGATGCGGGCGTGTGCATGCACAAGATAAAGTTAGCACTAGCTACAAAGATAAGAGGGTTGTGTGGGTGTAAAAGACGAATAGAGATCATATATACTTCATTATAAAAAGCGAATTCGGATATTTGAAGAATTTATCATAGTGTTTCAAACCGACGCATGTGTGAATATATATAATGGTGATACACATGGTGTGTTTATGAACATGTTATACTACATTTAATATATTTTATCTCTACTCTTATAAAAAACGGAGTTGTTGATGATGGTGTGCCTGCCATCCTGCATTATAGGCCGTCCGATTTATATCTGGCGGATAGCAAGGAAACTATGATGGTTGAAGTTGGCAACAATCATGATTGTAGATTCTTATTGAAATAGAGAAACGAATTCAAATTTAGTTCGAATTGCCGCGGTAGTATAGACATTTGGAATGCACTCAAATGTTGGTATGAGTAGGTTACATGCATTATACAGCAAGCAAAAAAAATTAATCGGACATAACATGGATTCATACTCCCTCCTTCCATCTATATAGGGCGTAATGAGATTTTTAAGACCGCCTTTGACTATTGATAAGATTAATAGTACATGACATGTACAATGTGAAAATTATATCATTGAAAGAACCTTTCACAGACGAATTTAACGGTGTGCTTAGTGTAAGTTGCATGTCATATATCATTGCTCTAATATTTGGTCAAAGTTAGCATCGAAAAACGCATTAGGCCCTATATAGATAGAAGGAGGGAGTAGCTTTGAATAGCATTTGTATAGTAAAACGGGGCAAGACTCTCTCTTTGTGTGGTGTGAATAGTTTTATTTTTTTCATTTTCTTTTTGGTTGAGGGAAGTGCGAATTGATTTGGTACGTACAAGTACAATATTACTACACGTTAGGCTTGTCCCTAAAATTCAACCCGCGTCTTGTTATATCCCGAAAATTCAGATATCGTGCTTCCAAAACTGGCGCCTTCACAACCCGCGCCTTGCTATCCCGAAATTACAACGCGCGCGAAAACTCCCTCGAGCTGCCAAATCCCGACACGCGAAATCCCCCTTCTAACCCGGAGCCGAAAGGGCCGCTAGTTCAAATCTGTGGGGGGTACTTTTGTAACACGCCCTACATTTTGGACAAGCGCGTCCCTAAGTCATGCTTCACCCCCTCCCATCGCCCCCTTTTCGCCATTCGAAATCCCAGACCGCCATAACCTCTCCGCTCTAGCCGCGAAACCCCACCCTCCTCCGTCCGCCATGTCACCGCTGCCTAGCCGGAGTCTCTTCCCCGACGACGTTGTCCACCGCAACAGCTCGACGTCCCTCGTCCACCTCCCCGCGATGAGGATCCGTTGTCCATCTCGCCGCCCCGCCGGTTCAGCCACCCCGTCCTCCACCTCCAAGGAGCTGCTCCGATGATCGCCTCGTCTATCACGGCTGCTCCATGCCCACATCGCCACCTTAACCCGCTCCACTGGAACCGCAACATCCTCACCGACTCCTGGACGAAGCCGAGGCCTACTCGGCGCCACCAGAGAGGTTGTACACTCATCGCATCGCACCTTATCCTTAACTCGACCTCCCGGCGCCGACGGTGCTCCATCCCGCACCCCCATGGAGCGGCTACCTTGAAGCCGGCGCCGCGGGCGACATCTCCACGGCGGCTCTCCCCCCGTGCGAGGCCCTTTCGGCGGCGGCGTCCATACTAGCCAGATCTGCTGCTGCTGCTCCAGCTCTCACTCGATCGCTCGCTCGCCTAGCTACTGCTTCTACTCTCCCCCTCGCTTGTGCTGCTGCTCTGCTCCGATTAAGCCACACTTCAGTCGACTGAATCGACTTTTGGGCCAGTCGATTTTCAAGGGTTGGGGGCTCGCCAGAGTTAAGGAAGAACCACCCACAGCGGGGACGGGGGCTCGCCGGGGAGGTACCCCACTATCTATCTTAGGGTTCAGGGTGGGGGCGGGGGGCCTAGAGGGCTGGCCGGGGCGGCGGTGGTGAGTTGTTTCAGGGCGGCGAGGCGGCGCTGGGGCCGGCGGTTCGGCCGGTGGTGGCTGGCGGCTCAGGGGGATGCAGGTTGAAGATGAACTGCAGGCCCTCCCTAAACTACATGGCAAGTGCCTCTCTGCTACCATTGCGTTCAGTTTCGACAGTAGCATTCAGATTCCACAGTAAATTTCAGTTTCGACAGTTAAGTTCAGAGTCAATAGTTTTTACCTCATCTGTTGTAGTCAGGTGGTTTTTGGTGATGTTAATTTTACATCCATTTTACATCATCTATTGGAGATGCTATTAGAATTCCACTTGAGATTGATGATGTCTGTCTTGTGCTGCTTCAGCCTTGAGGTCTTACGGCTCACCGGAGCTGCTCCAACGATAGAACAATCCATCACAACAGAGCAGTGCCCTAGACGCCGTCTACAGATTCCTCAGATCTTCCTCCACACCTCCAACAGCCACCTCTGCCTCAACTGCTTCAGCGACCAACCCAATGATGCTGAGGTCGACATGGCTATGGCAAAGAGGTTGTACACTTGTTGCATCACTTATTACTATACATTCACGTCGATCCATTAGGGCTATTTTGGTTCAACGAAAAAACGTCGATCCACTAGTTGTTACCATCACTCTAAATTTCTGCATGCTCTCCTTACATAATCTCACCATAATTTTTTCGTATGCATGTCGGATATTGTACACAGTCATGCTGAACATGTAGAGAAAAAGAGAAGAGTTTTGCGCAGCAATACAATTTCATGCAGACATCGCTCCATGGTGGGTTCAATGGCAAACCCTCCCCACCCCTCTCCAGATTGTAATCCAGAGGAAGATATCTATTCTGAGGCGGATTCAGACGCAGCTGACCACTCCTATTTACCCCCAAGGTGTTTGCTCTACCTTGGCATGATGATGTTAGTCATATCATGCATATGTTGCCTTGTAGTGCCTACTTTTGACATCATATATGTCATCTGCTTAGTTTAGACATGTCCTGTAATGCCACCTGTTTAGTTTCTATATCATATATGGGAATTATGAAGTCTCATGTCTTTTAGCCAGCCATAATATATGTGAAATGCACAATGCCATCCTGTTTAACGAGGCATCACATATTTAAATGATATCTTGCCCATCCTTTTCTTCATTACATCTCCATTTGTCGACAATGTTTGTACATTAAACTACTCTTCCTGTGAATCAGCCATTTGGGTGGGAGATGGAAAAATCTGGAGTGAAAACAAGGCCTTCAGAGCAGACAGTGCTACCTGTCGAAGCAGATCTCTTGTTGGGTCCCGATAGCTCCTCAGAGATGGATTCAGAGACAGATGACCAGTCCTATTCCCCCACTGAGGTGTATGCTCTAACTTGGCACGATTATACTGCTCATATCATCCATACGGTGTCTTGCATTGCATAGTTTAGACATCATATACACAATATTCAACACCATGTTCTTAGTTCAGACATCATATCGAATGCCCTCTGTTTAGCATATGAATCACATATGTGAATTAAATGATGCGGTCCTGATTACTTAGATAACATGTAGGTGAATTATGTCATGCAATCCTGTTTAGTTATTCATCATATCTTTGAATTATGTTCTGCTATGCTATCCAGTTTAGATAGACATCATATATGTGAAATTATGTGATGCTATCCATTTTAGTTAAACAATATACATGTCAACTATTTCATGCCCTCTTTTTTCCACACTATCTATTGCATCTGTCCCTCATACAATGTCTGTACATTCAACTATGTTTCCTATTTATCAGCCATTTGAATTGGAGCGGGTGATGCCAGTATCTAGCGGACTAAAAACACGGTCTTCAAATAAAACAGTGCTACCTCTTGGTGGAGATTGCACCCCGGCTGTACATGCACAAGAACCAGCCCTACCACACATAACCCAAACTCTCGCAGATTGTACCCCTACTGCGATGGATAGAGAACCAGGTTCACCCAATCTAACCCCAACCCCATCCGATAGTAACCCAGTTCCTGTTGACACAGCACCATCTCCACCACAGAGCTCCCAAACAAGAGCAGTTAGTAAGGAAGCTCCAGTGCCCAAAGGGCTAGTACTATCACAGCGAACCCCAACTCCACCAGTTAGTACGCCTATTCCTATGGAGGAAGCACAACTAGTTAGTCGTAGTTTAGCATCTATCGCATTTGATGTTGTTAAATCATATGTGCATATCTTCCCATCTTGGAAATATTATACTGAAGATGAAGGAAAATGCCAGTTGCAGGTGTTTGTGCAGGAGTTATGTGCAAGTAATGTTATTCATGGCAATTACTTTGCTTCGTCCCATACATCCTACCTCCATGATGGTTATAATACAGCAAATTTTCCCATTTTTCTCTATAGAAAAGGACCGATTTGGAAACTCAGGATGAGGTAACCTGTGCTAATACCTCTGCTATCTTCAAGAATGCTTGGTGGCAGTATCAGAATTACCTGAAGAAAACGTACTTCACCGGCAAAGAAACTCATCAAATTCCCTTACGTTCTCCTGAGACACATTTACTGGACGATGACTGGGAACGCCTTGTTCTGTAATGGTCCCGAACCAAGAATGTGGTAAGGTCTATGAGCTCATTTTCTATTTTTAAGTATTATATTCTTGCGTCTTACTGTACTCTGTTCATGTAGAACAAGTGCCTAAACCTGAAGAACAACTATTCTAATTTAAGATTCCATTGCTATCATAGTTCAAAAAAGCGCTAGGCGTTAATTGTGCGTTTTGCCACCGCCTTGCGCTTTACTAACCAAAGCGCATGCTTATGCACAGTTATGCACATATTATGCGTTGTTATGCGCAATGCGTTTTGCCAATGCCTAGAGCCTAGGCGCGCTTAAGCGCCCGCTTAGGCGCGCCTTTTTTAACTATGATTGCTTTGCTCTTGTATCACTGTATTTACTCATACAAACTTATTTTTAAATTGAAGGATCCAATCGAAACTCCAATGGCACAACAGGTATGTTCACCCATGTTTCTTTAACAGGTTTGCTCTTATCAATAGCTCTGTTGATTTCAATTTCAATTGTGTATACAGTTGACTTTCATATCATGCACATTACTAGCATCACAACCGAGCCAATAGTGTTGTTGTACATGTAGACCCGTGGTACCCATCTGAAATCTTGTTGTGCCGTGTAGTTTCCCACGCTTTGTATTCTTTCACTGCTGCTTTGTCTTGATCTGATATGATTTGAACCGTGTCTCTATTTTGATTTGGCAAGACAATGCAGTGACCATAGGACATAGATATATGTTTGTTTGATGCTTTTATTATGTACTAGTACTTGGCAATAGAATACTTGGTAGTTTAATCCTGTCCACCTTACTAATGAACTGGTTCACCGAAATGAGTTTCATATACTAGTACATGCTAAACTTGTTATGTGTCTGCTTGTTTCTTCTTTTAGAATGCTGACAGAATATTGGGGAAGAGTGCCTTATTAAGTAATGGTAAAGGAAGTAATGCAGATAAGGTTCAGGATAGTGACACATCCTTGTTGGTCTACAACAAAGCTGATAAAACAGCTAAGGAAGACTATCTTGAAGACAGCGAGACAACCCCAAAGTCCTGTCTTGGTTTAGTGTTCGAGTTACTGGCCACTACCGCTTCCACAAGCTATTCAAACTCACTGTCTGAATCAGTTCGGTTTCTTGAGTCTCAACTACAAGCTGAAAGACATCGATCAGCTGTGCTGCGACAAGAAGCGGAAGGACTGCGGAAGTCCCTGGAGCATTCAGATGCATACTTTCTGGTGCAACAGCAAGCGTTGGAGGATTTTAGCGCCAAACAGGACAAAGCTAATCAGCTTGCTAAGCTTATTGCCAGCATGGTGTATACCCAGGATAACATTTCTTGAGCTCTTCTGAAGTTGTTTTAGTTATGCTCTTGTTTTGCTGCCGCGTTTATTTGCACTGGTGGCCAATTTTGACGGCCAGTGTATGTAATGTGCTGCTTTGTTCCCTATGTTTGCACTGGTGGCAAACTTTGATGCCCAGTGGATGTAATATGTGTAATAGCGGTAATAGGCTAGCATTAATTGCTTGCTTATTTATTTCCTTATTGTCTTTTCAGTGTCAAAACCGGCAGATCTCGGGTAGGGGGTCCCGAACTATGCGTCTAGGCGGATGGTAACAGGAGACGGGGGACACGATGTTTTTACCCAGGTTTGGGCCCTCTCGATGGAGGTAAAACCCTACTCCTGCTTGATTGATCTTGATGATATGAGTATTACAAGAGTTGATCTACCACGAGATCGAAGAGGCTAAACCCTAGAAGCTAGCCTATGGTATGATTCTTGTTCTTGGTCCTACAGACTAAACCCTCCGGTTTATATAGACACCGGAGGGGGCTAGGGTTACACAGAGTCGGTTACAAGGAAGGAGATCTACATATCCGTACTGCCAAGCTTTCCTTCCACGCCAAGGAGAGTCCCATCCGGACACAGTCTTCAATCTTGTATCTTCATAGTCCAACAGTCCGGCCAAAGGATATAGTCCGGCTGTCCGGATACCCCCTAATCCAGGACTCCCTCAGTAGCCCCTGAACCAGGCTTCAATGACGATGAGTCCGGCGCGCAGATTGTCTTCGGCATTGCAAGGCGGGTTCCTCCTCTGAATACTTCATAGAAGATTTTGAACACGAGGATCGTGTCCGGCTCTGCAAAACAAGTTCCACATACAACCGTAGAGAGAATAATATTTTCACAAATCTAATCTGCCGACGCATTCCGCAGTGTGACATCACACCACAGCCAGGTCACCATTCGAATCATTTTTCACAACCAACCTCAGTGTGTTTCACGAGGCGGTTTCCTTGGCACGTCTTGTCGAAGCAGAGATCGTGTCCCCTTATTATGGGATTCCCATCAATACGGACGTGGGTAACCCAACCTCGCCATCAATTACGGCGCTTGGGGGATAAGCGAGTTTTACCAGGCTGGTGGGGGCGCATAGTTTCGTCCGCCCTTATAAAGGGATAAGGGTTCACCTTTTTCTACCCACGCCTTCTTCCTCCTTGCTCATCCATTCTCGCGCACTCGAGCTCCAGCGCCCAAGTCCACATCCTTCTCCTCAACCCTCTCCAAACATGTCCGGAGCGGGAGGCAAGTGGATGGTCTCCTCCGTTACGGAGGGAGACATCAAAAAGCTGCGCGGGGCCGGATACTTAGCCGCGGATATTGCGCACCGGCTGCCAGCCGCGGGGCAGATCGTCCCTACCCCGGAACCTTACGAAAGGGTGGTTTTCCTCACCCACTTCGTCCGCGGACTGGGGTTTCCCCTCCATCCATTCGTCCGCGGCCTTATGTTCTATTATGGGCTGGACTTCCATGATCTAGCTCCGAATTTCATCCTCAACATCTCGGCGTTCATCGTCGTGTGCGAGGCTTTCCTCCGCGTCCGGCCCCACTTCGGCCTGTGGCTGAAGACCTTCAATGTCAAACCGAAGGTAGTAGGCGGCCAACAAGCGGAATGCGGCGGAGCCATGGTGGGCAAAATGCCCAACGTTACATGGCTCGAGGGCTCCTACGTGGAGACCATAAAGGGGTGGCAATCGGGGTGGTTCTACATCACCGAGCCGCGCGACACCAACTGGGTGGCGGCCCCCGAGTTTCGATCCGGAATCCCCACGCGGCTCACTTCCTGGAAGGAGAAGGGCCTGTCCTGGGGCTCATCGGTGGAGCTGGACGGACTCCAGAAGTGTATCCGGAACATGATAGGCAAGAAACTCAAGCTTGTCAACATAGTCCAGGTCATGCTCTTCCGCCGGATCCTCCCGTGTCAACGACGGGCTTTCAACTTATGGGAGTTCGACCCGGCCCAGCACCAGACTCTACGCGAGCTCTTCGACACGATGCATAAGGACGTCTGGAAGGTGCTGTTCAAGGGCGCCGAGGTCCCCCCTCCCCTTACCGAGGACCGCGGGCTAAGCGCGACGCGCCCTGCGAATCCGGTAAGTTCTGTACACCTCGTAGGGTATTTATTTTCCATAGTTTAACCATGTGCGGGGTCTGAGCTCCCATGCCTTTGACAGGACTGGGTGGAGACATCGGAGCAGATTGACTGTCCGGCCCCTCTGCCCAAAGACCCTACAGACGCTCTCCTGACGGAGATGCGGACTCCGGCTCCTTATGAGGTGCCAGAGAAGAAGATCAAGAAGAAGGCCACGGGAACCCGAAAGAGTTCCCGGCGCCAGGTGGTATCGGACTCATCGTCCGATAACTCCGAGACGCACTCCTCCCGTGAAAACGAGGAGGAGGAAGATGACGGTTCTCCCCCTCCAGCTGGGGGAGACAGGAAAAGGAAGGCCGCCCCAACCGGGGAGGCCGGAGGGTCCAAGAAGGGAAGGACTCTCCTTCCGGACTGTTCCACCACCGCCGCCGACAGCGAAGACGAGTGGTTACTCAGGGCCAAGCCCCTGGCGAAGTCGTAAGTATTCGGATACCAGAGTAACTCATAGCATACTTTTATTGCACTGCTTCTCCTAACGTCGAATATGATCATGCAGTCCGCCCCGAGCCCGCATCGACGTATCCTCGTCGGACGGTTCCTTGGACTCGTCGGATATGAATAGCGAGTCACTTCCAACCGCCTCCTCTCCTCGCCCTACAGACAATGTCGAGGTATTGTCTCAAGGGGCACCGAACCGAGGGGAGGTAGTCCTGGAGGCGCCTCAAGGCGACCTTCCGGACTCCAGGCGCAAAGGGAGCAAGACTCCCAAGGGCTCCAAGTTCGGCCCTCAGCCGAACACCGCGCCGGAACCTCCAGTGGTTCCGGACTCCGGCAGGCGGCCCCCTGCCAAGAGGGGCAAGCCGCCCGTGCCGGTGACCTCTGTCTATCCAGAGGCACCGGACAACCTGCTGGGAGCGCTTCGCGGCGCTTCCATCGACGAAGAGCACCGCACTATTATGAGTGCGGTGATCAAGAAGGTTCAGTCCGCCAAGAGCGGACTGACTGAAGCCTGTGCCAGCCTTCTAACAGGCTTTGAGGTAAGTATTTAAAATATAGGAAAATATTACCGCATAGACAGTAGCCCCTGATGCTCTGTTTGGTGTTCACAAAGAAAAGCCAAATAGAGGATCAAATAATATCTGCAGGAGTCTAATACAAGTATGTCTATATGCGTATGCAGGCTTCGCTGCTGACCTCTGCCGCACTGACTGCGGAGGTCGCCGCACTGAAGCAGAACCTCGAGCGGTCCGAGAAAGAACTCGGCCTTGCCAAGAGGCAGCTCGAGGAGAACAAAGGTAAGTAATACCTTGTCTATATATATATAAAAGATGTGGTTGCAAAATGATAGGATCATCATGGATGTGCCAGGGGCCACGACCGAAGTGGCGACCCTGAAGCGAGCGCTGTCCGAGGCCGAAAACAAAGCGGCCGAGGAGCGCACCGAGCGGGAGAAACAAGAGGCACGGGTGGGCGAGGTGCAGCAAGAGCTCCAGGCTCTCGTGAAGAAGCACGAGACTTTGGAGCTTGACTCGAAGACGCGAGAGTCCGAGCTTGCCGCAGCCCTTGAGAGCACAAAGCATGCCAAGGCTGAAGCCCAAAAGGCCCTCCAGGAAATTGAGGCGATGAGGAAGATAGCGGCGGGTAAGGCATTCATTATGCAAAGCAAGCATGTGAAAGTAAATTACTTGTTACTTACCCGAGTCCGGAGCTCTCCAGGAGCATTCGCAGATTTGCCCCGCAGCGTGTCGGATGCCGCAAAGTACTACCAGGCCGAGGAGGGAAGCTCGACGGAGAAGTTGTTCTGGTCTCAGTATACTGGGACCGAACACCCGATGCCTGTGAGCGACCAGCTGAAGCAACTGGTCGAGCTGCACAAGGCGGCCGAACAGGCCATGAGGGGCCTTATAGTCCGGATGTGGCCTGGCGACTCCCTTCCCAACAGCTACTTCGGCCTGGTGAGGCGGCTTGTGGATGCCTGCCCACGGCTGGAAGTCATAAAGCGGTCCGTCTGCATCGAAGGTGCACGCCGGGCTTTTGCCCGTGCGAAGGTGCACTGGGCCAAGATGGACGCCGAGAAGCTGGTGAAGGAGGGGCCGCCGCAGGGCAAGGAGCATCGCCACCCTGAAATGTATTATGAGGGTGTCCTGAAGGGTGCCCGTCTTGTGGCGGACGAGTGTGCGAAGGATGTAATTTTTGAATGAACTTGCTCGTGTGATCCTGTATTATGAAAACTTGTTCATGTGCGCTATGCAACGCTTGTTTGAATTTAAAATATTACCTTCTGTGCGGCTGTTTATCAAATCTGAGAGATGGCCAGTCGTCGGCTTCTGCCCCCATGCCACGAGTGCTGGGGTGTTCGGGATAAATCTGAGCACTCTTTTTCCCATTGTTGGGTCCTTCGAGGGAGGTGCTCAGCACAACGAACAAGGCAATCGGACTATAATGCTTTATCACTCTCACTTAGCCATAGAAGTCTACAATTTTAAATTTTGGCGAAGCCCCTAGTATTCGGAAGGCCGAATTCGGGGCGCTATACACGCCTAAGCCGGACAAAGCCGACTCCTCGCCCTAAGCGGCATAAGTCTTTAGGGACTCGAGACCTCTCGAACAGCGACCAGCTCTCGCCTTATCATGACAGTCAGTTTTAGCTTTCTCTACTGAGGTGCTTGCCCAGATGAACCGGGGCACAATCACAGTAGTTCTCCCAGTGCTACCTTAGCCGATATAGCGGAACGTAAGGTACCAAAACATGGGAGCCGGGCAAACCCAACTATTGACCCAAGACATGATTCGGAGCTGATGCATATAATGCTATAAGTTCGGGGTGCCGCACTGTCGAAAGTGTTCGGACTTCTCACGCCGTATTATGGGGTACGCTTAAGCCCCTGGAGTATTGGCCGTACTAGAGTGTACGGGTGCTGAATGTCATGAATGAACATATATATAAAAAAGAATAGAGAATGCGGTAATAGTCTAGTGCTATTCATTGTTTATTCAAAAAGGTGTGTCGAAGCAGAATGATACAAGTAGTGCGATAAGCAAAAAGTAGGACGATTTGACATGTCCCCTCCAAGGGCAAGCTGAGGAATGGTATTTAAAGCAGGTATTTCACTAGTTATCGGAGACCACCTGGGAGTTCCATGGTGCGACGTAGCTTTCTGCCTCCTTGGTTGTTGTATCGTGTATCCGGCAATCGTACTGCCGGACGGGGTTTCCAGAGGGTAAAGTCCTGAAAGAGAGAAAAATTAAAAAAGCAGGAAGGCCCTAGTGCGGTTGAGCCACGTTTTGGGGCATGCCGTAGTCGTGCCCCCCACCTATGCCCATGGTATTTTCAATGCGTAATTATGTACACGTGGCACGGATTTTGCCGTTTGTCTGGGACTAGGGTGGGGGCCGCATTTCTATGCAAGCTCGGAACGTGCCAGACGGTCTTGTTGTAGATTACTCCGGGCGCGCTTGACGGTGTCCGGGTGTTTAATCACCGAACTGGTGGATTGCCTGAAGAGGCTGCTTTGTGCTTCTACTTCGAGGGCCGTAGTATGCTCCTCCATGCGGAGAGAGCGCTATGTGTTTCCATTGACTGTGATGACCCCCCGAGGTCCTAGCATCTTGAGCTTGAGGTATGCATAATGCGGTACCGCATTGAATCTCGCAAATGCGGTTCACCCGAGCAGTGCATGATAGCCACTGTGGAACAGGACAATCGAAGATTAACTCCTCGCTTCGGAAGTTATCTGGGGATCCGAAGACCACTTCCATTGTGACTGAGCCTGTGCAATGGGCCTCTACACCTGGTATGACGCCTTTGAAGGTCGTTTTTGTGGGTTTGATCCTTGAGGGTCTATACCCATTTTGCGCACTGTGTCCTGATAAAGCAGGTTCAGGCTGCTGCCGCCGTCCATAAGGACTCGAGTGAGGTGAAATCCGTCGATGATTGGGTCTAGGACCAGTGTGGCGAATCCGCCATGATGGATACTAGTGGGGTGGTCCCTGTGATCGAAGGTGACCGGACAGGAGGACCATGGGTTGAACTTTGGGGCGACTGGCTCCAACGCATATACGTCCCTTAGCGCACGCTTCCGCTCCCTCTTGGGGATGTGGGTTGCGTATATCATGTTCACCGTCCGCACTTGTGGGGGGAACCTCTTCTGTCCTTCGGTGTTCGGTGGCCGGGGCTCCTCCTCGTCATCGCTATGTAACCCCTTATCTTTATTTTCGGCATTTAACTTGCCGGCCTGCTTGAACACCCAACATTCCCTGTTGGTGTGGTTGGCTGGCTTGTCGGGGGTGCCGTGTATTTGACACGAGCGATCGAGTATACGGTCCAAACTGGACGGGCCCGGAGTGCTTCTTTTGAATGGCTTTTTCCGCTGACCGGGTTTAGAGCCTCTGAATCCGGCATTGACTGCCGTATCCTCGGTATTGTCGCTGTTGATGCGGCGCTTGTGTTTGTTGCGACGTGACCTGCCATTGCTATCCTTGGTATCCGAAGTACCATGGTTCTTTGATATGTTATTGCTTCGAGCCAGCCAGCTGTCCTCTCCCGCGCAAAAGCGGGTCATGAGTGTCGTGAGGGCTGCCATAGATTTCGGCTTTTCCTGGCCAAGGTGCCGGGCGAGCCACTCGTCGCGGATGTTGTGCTTAAAAGCTGCTAGGGCCTCTGCATCCGGACAGTCGACGATTTGATTTTTCTTTGTCAGGAACCGTGTCCAGAATTGCCTGGCCGATTCCTCTGGCTGCTGAATTATGTGGCTCAAGTCATCGGCATCTGGTGGTCGCACATAAGTGCCCTGGAAGTTGTCGAGGAATGCGGCTTCCAGATCTTCCCAACAGCCAATGGATTCTGCTGGCAGGCTGTTGAGCCAATGCCGAGCTGGTCCTTTGAGTTTGAGTGGGAGGTATTTGATGGCATGTAGATCGTCACCGCGGGCCATGTGGATGTGCAGGAGGAAGTCCTCGATCCATACTGCAGGATCTATTGTACCGTCGTATGATTCGATATTTACAGGTTTGAAACCCTCTGGGATTTGGTGATCCATTACTTCGTCTGTGAAGCATAGGGGGTGTGCGGCGCCTCTGTACTGGGCTATATCGTGACGCAGCTCAAATGAGTCTTGTCCGCTGTGTTCGGCCCGGCCGGATTTACTTTTACTGTATCGGCGTGACGATTATCGTCTCGCATAGTGGCGCGCCCTCGTGATCCTTAGATTGATCTTTCGTGTTTATCTTTGTCCTCCAATACGTCTTGCAGGTCTAGCGTGTTTCCCCGTGCCTTGACATTTTTATTTGAGTGGCGTCGGGGTGCGGGCTGAGCTTTTGGCTGAAATGCCTCTCTGTCGCGGCCACGAGGTGGCCGATCAGCCGCGTCATACGCTGGAGATGTAGGTTTTAATGCTTCCTCCTCCAGTCGGGGTAGCAACCTGCGCTTTGGGTAACTCTTGGAGGGGCGTTCGAGTTCATATTCCTCGGCCGCAAGGACTTCAGTCCATCTGTCAGCTAGCAAATCTTGATCAGCTCGAAGCTGCTGTTGCTTTTTCTTAAGGCTATTTGCCGTGGCTATAAGCCGGCGCTTGAAGCGCTCTTGCTCGACGGGATCCTCAGGCACGACAAATTCGTCATCGTCGAGGCTTGCCTCGTCTTCGGAGGGAGGCATGTAATTATCATCCTCCGCCTCTCCATCTGCCGCTCTCTCGGGAGGGCTGGCTTCTCCATCCTCCTGCTCTAAATCTTGCTGGAGGGGATTGTCGTCATCTTCGGCACTGTCCGGAGTGCTATTATCTCCTGTGCCGGTATCACCGCTTTTGCCTTGGCGAGACTTAGAGTGGCGCCGCTGACGTCGGCTCTTGGGTTGCTTCTTGGAGGGGTCATCCTCCGCTGTCCCGTCGCCATTGCCTTCTTTGGGTGTGTCCACCATATATATATATATATCATATGATGAGGTGGCTGTCCAGTGCCCTGTGGATAGTGGTTCTTGTTCGTCTCCTGCATCGTCGTCCATACCGTCGATGTCTTCGAAGTCGAAGTCGAGCATGTCAGTCAAATTGTCGACACTGGCTACTAAGTGGGTGGTGGGCGGGCGGTGAATTTCTTCGTCATCCGCATCCCAATCTTGTCGGACATAGTTCGGCCAGGACTCTCCTGACAAGGAGATAGACCTTAATGAGTTAAGTATGTCACCGAAGGGCGAGTGCTGAAAGATATCCGCGGAGGTGAACTCCATGATTGGCGCCCAGTCAGATTCGATAGGCACGGGCGCAGGTGGTTCAGAGTCCGTGGCCGGGGAAGAATCCGATAGTTTGGCGTCACGGCTCTCGTGAAGGGTAAGGTCGATACTTGGCTTGATCGCCGCTGAGAATGCGGCCTCCGTGGCGGGGTCTATCCACCCGTCCATGGATGGCGCAATTGGCTCCGAATTGAGGGTCGAAGCGGTTGCCGGTGCGGTCTCCTAAACACTATCCGATGGTAGAGCTAAATCATGCTCATCGTGATTGTGCGGCGCACTCGGCAGGGGCTCGAATGCGTCAAAGATCAAGTCTCCGCGGATGTCGGCCGTGTAGTTTAAGCTTCCAAACCTGACCTGGTGGCCAGGGGTGTAACTCTCGATCTGCTCCAGATGGCCAAGCGAGTTGGCCCGCAGTGCAAAGCCGCCGAATATGAAGATCTGTCCGGGGAGAAAAGTCTCACCCTGGACTGCATTGCTATCAATGATCGAAGGAGCCATCAAGCCTGACGATGATGACACAGAGGAACTCTCAATGAAAGCACCAATGTCGGTGTCAAAACTGGCGGATCTCGGGTAGGGGGTCCCGAACTGTGTGTCTAGGCGGATGGTAACAGGAGACGGGGGACACGATGTTTTTACCCAGGTTCAGGCCCTCTTGATGGATGTAAAACCCTACTCCTGCTTGATTGATCTTGATGATATGAGTATTACAAGAGTTGATCTACCACGAGATCGAAGAGGCTAAACCCTAGAAGCTAGCCTATGGTATGATTGTTGTTCTTGGTCCTACGGACTAAAACCTCCGGTTTATATAGACACCAGAGGGTCTAGGGTTACATAGAGTCGGTTACAAGGAAGGAGATCTACATATCCGTACTGCCAAGCTTGCCTTCCACGCCAAGGAGAGTCCCATCCAGACATGGGACGAAGTCTTCAATCTTGTATCTTCCTAGTCCAACAGTCCAGCGAAAGGATATAGTCCGGCTGTCCGGATACCCCCTAATCCAGGACTCCCTCAGTCTTGTTTAGTTGTTTGCTTGTAGTCACTACAGTTCTTTTTCTGTTTTTTTCTAGTGGCCACAATAGCCTATTTTTGGTAACTAGGCCAAAATAATCGTGGCAACACACGGACTGTTGTAACCATGGGCCTCCTGCAGGCCGTATGATCCATGGGCCTCCGTCCGGCTGTAGGATCCATCGGCCTTCTATACGGGCCTTAGGGTCCATGGGCCTTCTACGGGCCATACTAGCCATGGGCATCATACGGGCCATAGGATCCATGGGCCTTCTACGGGGCGTATCATCATTTTGCCTATCATGGGCCGTACTATTCGTGGACCATAACGGGCCGTTAATAGGCCGTATTTGATAACTCTACGAAAACAGCCCAACGGGTTTTTTTTGACATGAAAACGGCCCAACGTATTAACGGTCCGCAAACGGCCCGACTGTAACGACGGGCTGAATTTGGCCCACAAGCAGAAAATGACAGTAATGGGCCGTATGTTACCGAATGCTACAAATGAGCCCAAGAATCAATGGGCCCTGAGAAGGCCGAAAGATAACTTGGGCTGGAAACGGCCCATTAATGGGTATAAAGTGATACACTATTCATTACGGGCCAGTTTCACCACGGGCCGTTAATGGGCCAAAAGTTACAAAGGTCCTCATATGGGCCGAAAGAAGTCATGGGCCACACATGGGCCGGAAGTTAAAACGGGTTGAATCATATTGGACAGCCCAGATGACGCTACTAGCTTAATTCGGATAGGGCGTAACGGGCCCTGGGTTAGCGGGCTGTAAATGGGCTATATGCGAACATGCCATTAACAGGCTTTCCGTGGGCCGGCATGCCGCCTTTTGACCAAGTCAAATAGGCCGGCCTTTTCACAGGAATGGGCCTCTGTTGGGTCGTGCCACGTGTCGCCGTATCATAGGCACCTTCGGTCCAATGAGCGGATGACATCTGTCCCAACGATGAGCCGAGACATGTTTCCTCTAGCCAATGATGATTTTACACGTGGAAAATCCCCATTGGTCGGGGCTATTAACGGGTTATCGGATCCAAGACCCGACCCGATAGCTTAACGGCGTTCTGTTACGGTGGATGCCATGTGTCGGTCACCCTTGACGAAAGCACTTCTGTGACGCACGATTTATCGTCATGGAAGTGGACACTTCCATGATGATAATTTTGGTAATGTCATGGAACACTTCCACGACAGCACATGTATGACTATCTTGATTCTGTCATAAATTTGTCATGGATGTACATGCATGACAAAAAACGCGACCTACTATGACAAACACGTATCATCACGGAAGTGTATTTTTTTTGTAGTGCATTCACATATACTTATCAGAAAGGCTGTAGTGTTCCCACTCACTTTCTTGTAAATACAGGCTTCACCGCAAGTCTATATAAACTATATGCTTTGATCAACTTATCAAAGCATATATTCCAACTCCGAGATGCTTGCACTAGTCCATAAATGGATCGCTGGAGCTTGCACACTTTGTTAACATCTTTAGGATTGACAAAACTTTTGGTTACATCATATACAACTCTTTTTTAATAAATCCATTAAGGAATGTAGTTTTGATATCCATTTGCCAGATTTCATAAAATGCGGCAACTACTAACATGATTCGGATAGACTTTTAAGCATCGATACGAGTGAGAAAATCTCATCATAGTCAACACCTTGAACTTGTCGAAAACCTTTTGCGACAATTTAAGCTTTGTAGATAGTAACACTAATATCAGCATCTGTCTTCCTCTTGAAGATCCATTTATTCTGAATGGCTCATCGATCATCGGGCAAGTCAATCAAAATCCATACTTTGTTCTCATACATGGATCCCATCTCAGATTTCATGGCCTTAAGCCATTTCGCGGAATCTGGGCTCATCATCGCGTCCTCATAATTCGTAGGTACATCATGGTCTAGTAACATGACTTCCAGAACATGATTACCATACCACTCTGGTGTGAAACGTACTCTGGTTGACCTACGAGGTTTGGTAGTAACTTGGTCTGAAGTTTCATGATCATCATCATTAACTTCCTCACTAATTGGTGTAGGCACTACTAGAACTGATTTCAGTGATGACCTACTTTCCAATTTGAGAGAAGCTACAATTACCTCATCAAGTTCTACTTTCCTCCCACTCACTTCTTTCGAGAGAAACTCCTTCTCTAGAAAGGATCCACTCTTAGCAACAAAGGTCTTGCCTTCAGATCTGTGATAGAAGGTGTACCCAACAGTTTCTTTTGGGTATCCTATGAAGACGTACTTCTCCAATTTGGGTTTGAGCTTATCAGGTTGAAACATTTTCACATAAGCATCGCAACTCCAAACTTTAAGAAACGACAACTTAGGTTTCTTGCTAAACCACAGTTCATACAGTGTCTTCTCAATGGATTTTTAGACGGTGCCCTATTTAACGTGAATGCAGCTGTCTCTAATGCATAACTGCAAAATGAGAGTGGTAAATCGGTAAGAGACATCATAGATCGCACCATATCTAATAAAGTACGGTTACGACATTCGGACACACTATTACTCTGTGGTGTTCCAGGTGGCATGAGTTGTGAAACTTATTCCACATTATTTTTAAATGAAGGCCAAACTTGTAACTCAAATATTTGCCTCTATGATCAGATCGTAGAAACTTTATTTTCTTGTTATGATGATTCTTAACTTCACTCTGAATTTCTTTGAACTTTTCAAATGTTTCAAACTTGTGTTTCATTAAGTAGATATACCCATATCTGCTTAAATCATATGTGAAGGTCAGAAAATAACGATACCCGCCACGAGCCTCAACACTCATCAGATCGCATATATGAGTATGTATTATTTCCAATAAGTCAGTGGTTCGCTCCATTGTTCCGGAGAACGGAGTCTTAGTCATCTTGCCCAAGAGGCATGGTTCGCAAGCATCAAATGATTCATAATCAAGTGTTTCCAAAAGTCCATCTGCATGCAGTTTCTTCATGCGCTTTACACCAATATGACCTAAATGGCAGTGCCACTAGTATGTTGCACTATCATTATCAACTTTGCATCTTTTGGCATCAATACTATGAATATGTGTATTACTATGATCGAGATTCAATAAACCATTCACCTTGGGTTTATGACCACAAAAGGTTTTATTCATGGAAATAGAATAACAATTATTCTTTGACTTAAATGAATAACCGTATTGCAATAAACATGATCCAATCATATTATGCTCAATGCAAAGACCAAATAACATTTATCTTAGGTTCAACACTAATCCCGAAGGTAAAGGGAATGTGTGATGGTGATCTTATCAACCTTGGAATTACTTCCAACACACATCGTCACCTCGCCCTCAACTAGTCTCTGTTCATTTTGTAACTCCTGTTTCAAGTTACTAATCATAGCAACTGAACCAGTATGAAATAACTAGGGGCTACTATGAACACTAGTAAAGTACACATCAATAACATGTATATCATATATACTTTTGTTCACTTTGCCATCCTTCTTATCCGCCAAGTATTTAGGGCAGTTCCACTTCCAGTGACCATTTCCTTTGCAGTAGAAGCACTCAGTTTCAAGCTTGGGTGTAGCTTTGGGCTTCTTCATGGGAGTGGCAACTTGCTTGCCATTCTTCTTGAAGTTCCCTTTCTTTCCCTCGCCCTTTTACTTGAAACAAGTGGTCTTGTTAACCATCAAAACTTGATGCTTTTCTTGATTTCTACCTTCGCTGATTTCAGCATCGTGAAGAGCTCGGGAATCGTTTCACATCATCCCTTGCAAATTATAGTTCATCACTAAGTTCCAATAACTTGGTGATAGTGACTAGAGAACTCTGTCAATCACTATCTTATCTGGAAGATTAACTCCCACTTGATTCAAGCAATTGTAGTACCTAGACAAAATCTGAGCACATGCTCACTGGTTGAGCTATTCTCCTCCATCTTGTAGGCAAAATACTGTCAGAGGTCTCATACCTCTCGACACGGGCATGAGTCTGAAATACTGATTTCAACTCTTGGAACATCTTATATGCTCCGTGGCATTCAAAACATTTTTTTAACATCCCAAAATTCTAAATTTTGGAATGTTATATTAAATAAATAACTTTGATTATTTGTTTGATTGTGAGTGATTGATTGTGTGAAACTGAGTGAAATTTGAAACTTTTTGGAAGTTGAATGAGAGGGAATGAAATGACTTTCCCAGACTTTCACTTGCATTTTTGATCTCAATGAATTCAAATTTTATTTCACCACAAAACCCTAGAGTAAAGAAAATATGACTTCTTCCATTTAGAATGAAAAGGGTTTTGAAAAGATTTGAATTGCTTTTGGACATATTTCAAATTCAGAAGATTTATGCAACTCAATGATTTTCATGAGAGAAGATAAAATGACTTATTCAAATTATATGAAATAGAGTTGGAAGTGGTTTGAAGTTCAAATTCGAAACCATTTAGGAGTTATTAGACTTTTAATCAAATTATTTTTCTCCTCAAATTAAATAAATGGAAATAAGGGTAAAATGATTCCCTTCAATGGAAAATTAGGAGAAAATAAATTTGAAATCATTTTGGTATTTTAAAAAATGATTTTGCTGGGTTTTAAGGCAAGAGTAGCACTGTTTGGTTTTTTTGAATTTTATTTGTAGATGAAAATATGTTCATCTTTTATGATTTCTTTTTCTGAACATTTTGATATATTATATGCCTATATAATATTTTTATGTATTTGTGATTTGTTTTTTTCTTGTCTGTGTTTAAAAATAAATAGAAAAAAGGGACGAAGCCTAGCGAACCCCTACCTCCCTCCCCGACCCACCTGGCTTTTCGGCCCAGCCAGCCGTTACCTTCCGGTCGCCCGCTCCCTCTTCCCTCTCTCTCTCGCTGACCGGTGGACCCTGCCGTCTTCTTCCTACTCACGCCAAGCAACGGCCACGCCCGACCTCACCCAACCGCCGCCGTATCTCAGATTCCTCGGGATCCTCTCCTCGATCCGCCCCTCCTCCAAGCACCCCCCTATATATACTCCTCTCCCTCGATCGATTCCGCCCCAAAGCCCCTTCCGAGAACCCCCGCCTCCTTCTTAATTGCTCGCCGGAGCCGAGCGCCCCCGCCGCGCCATTCCCACCCCACCGAGCTACTCCGACCCCCTCGCCGCCTCCCAAGACCACCTCCGCACTCCCCTCGCTCATCCGCACCTCCCCGTGCGCTCGCGCGAGCCCGAAACCCACCGGAGCACAGCCACCGCCGATGCACGAACGCCACCGCCGCCTCGACCTCGCCGCTGACCTCCTCCGTCCACCTACGGCACCATCTCGACCACTGCTGGACTCGCCGTCGAACGCCACGTCCGCCCGTACCCTCGCCGGAGCCCGCCGACGATCGGAGCGCCGCCGCCGACAACGTCCGAGCCACTCGCCGTCGACCTTCCCCGCGGTGAGTTCTCCACTTCCCCTTCACCGTCTGATCTGTTATTGACGCGCCAAATTAGATCTAACGAACGGTTTGGTTTTTCTCTTTGTAGATCGGTTTAGTTCCCGTTTTTATTCGGTTTAGATCGGTTAAGGTATAGTCGGTTTAGCCAATCGGTCTTTCTCTTTTAGCCCGTATGCTTTTCGGTTATTTTCTGCCCGAGCGCTGTTTAGTTTCAGCTCGCACACCCCTGTAGCGCCCGTTAGTTTTTTTGTTTTTTTTGTTTCTGTTTAAAAAAATAGAATAGTTTTGATTTTATATTGCTTATAACTTTTATGTTTTAGATCCAAATTGATTGATTATTTTTTCACTGTGTCACAAATTTGTTGAAGTTTCTGTTTGCATACTTAGTTTTCAAATTTGAGTAGTCTAAATTTGAATTATTTCAAATATGCTTCAAACACTATTTTGGCTCTAGTTTGAATTCTATAATAGATTTTTGATCGATTCTTTTTGCTACTGTTTTGTTATTATTTTGTCTATCCAGTAGCATATAGTGGTTTATTTTTAGTTTATTTTAAATTAGGTTTATTGTGAAAATAGTACTATTTTGCTTATGTAGTTGTTTTAGTCATATAATTAGTGTTTTTAATTATTTTAAGGTAATTCTTTTTGTAAATTTTTACATGTTGTCATATGTTTATGTTAGACTGCAGTAGATTAAATTTTGTAGTTATTTATTAGTGTTTAGCTACTATTTTAGTATTTGTTTGTTTAGTTCATAGTGATAGTTGATAAAAGTAGTTTCATTAGTTTCAAAAGTAACTCTTTTTGCCACTTCATTATATGTTGTCATTGATTCTGTTATTTAGGAGTAAATTAGTTTGATAATTATTTTAGTATTGTTTACTTTTGTCTTTTTGCTAGTTGTTATAGTTGTTCTGGTGTTAACTAGTCAGTTACAATAGTTTTCATACTAGTTCCTTTTGCTAGTAAATGCTTTAGTAAATTATTTGTTGTTGTTTTATTAGAATTATATTTTCTATGACTGTAGAAAAGTTATTAGAGTAATTTAGTTTTAATAGAAAGTATTGATGTATTGTGTGTTGGTTTTCCCTAGTTTTCTTTAAAGTTTTCTTTGGATATTTATTTTGGTCTTCTTTGATTTCATTATTGTTTCTTTATTTATTTTATTTAGTTGAGTGTTCTTTTGAATGATAGTATTGATTGCTAGAATTGATTGCTTATGTGAATACTACGTTTGATTATATAGATTCCAACGGAGTGACGAATAGTTCTACAAGTCATTATTTTCGAGAGCGTTGTTATCTTCATCAACTTACCAGGCAAGTTCACTTTGACCATGTTCTCCATACCTATGTTTATTTGCATTGTAGTAGCACCTTTCAACAATCCCTCCAGTAGTGTTATTGAATCTTGTAGTTGAGTAGAATGCATGAGGTAGAAACCCATCCCCCTGTTACCAAACCCAAGACGTTACATAGTTTTAATGCTACGCTATAGTAGACGAGGTTTGGTATGAGTGCATGAGAGTGGTGTGAAGAAAGAGGACTCTACGTCAATGGCGACAACTTCATTACGGCACCGGCAAGGACCGTGTCTTCAGGACTCCTCAAGATTTTGAGACTCGAGACAAGAATTCAATACACACTACTGGGTGAAGGACGGTTGACGGGCACCCTGGAGAAACCAGTGGTTGGCCGGGATGCATGGAGAAGCACCATGACATCTTGCGGAAAGCTTCACCCAAATTCAAAGAGATGAAAGAATACTTCAAGCCCGGAAGCTTACCTGTGCAACCGCAAGTCACTATGGGCTCTGGCTTGGTTGACCTTAGTTGTGACTCTGGCTGGGCTGGTGCTAGAAGATGTAGAACTACTGTAGGATTGGATGAGCATCGGACAGTGGTCAGAGGAACTCTTTGGAAGACCATCTTTCGGTCATCTTGTTCTCAAACACCCTGAAGTGCGAGAATGTAAAGAGAGGGATCGAATCTTGCGGGTAAAGTGTAGATACCTCTTCGGAGGGTTAAAACCTAATCGATTAGCCGTGTCCCCGGTTACGGACTATTTGAGCCTCTGGACTTGGTTCTATCTCGAAACTATCAACACCGTACTGATAACTTTATTGTGGGCAACTTGTGATGATTTGGGCTATGAGACATCGGTTGGCGGAACCATGTCATGATAGACAACTCCGTAGTATAGACTCCGGTTAATTCCTTTGATGTAGGGAAAATAAAACCAGCTTTTATGCAAACAAAACTCAGATACAGAGCCACAAAGCCATATTGCATATAGTATAGTTTATCATTTGTTTTTCTCTTATTGTGATCTTGCCGGTACATTCAATGTACTGACCTACACGGCTGCAACGTCTCATGTTGCAGATATGTTCTTCCGACGAGTAAGAGTTACGTACAGGGTTACGGTCTACACTCAACCTGCCGATGGCGTTGATGGGACTCCACACCCGATTGTTTGTTTCTGCTGGGACTTATGAGGTATATATCAGTTTTACGTTATTTATACATGTGATTGCACTTTGATATATACATTGATGTACTGTGTGTGCCAGCATACCAATCCAGGGATGGCACAGATACACAGAGGCTTGACTGTCTGAGGTCGGGTCGCTACAGATATGGTATCAGAGCACATGTTGACTGTAGGACGTGACCCTAGAAATCAGAAAGCTCCTAGGACAAGAAATCTCTAAAACTTTATTTTCAAAAGAATCCATTACTTCTCATCTTTTCTGATTTTATCAAATATACTCTCTTACCTCAAATAGTTAGAATATACCCCTTTCCCTTTTGACCACACGGAGGATCAAATGAAGCCGCTCCAAGAGGGACAAGATGTCGGACAATCGATGACCATTTCAGAGTAAACAGGATTTGACCATGCATTAGAAGAGTTGAAGCTACACCAGTTGAAGATTCCGACAACATGAAGAATCAGAAGAATTATTTGACCATTAGAGGACAAAACCACTGTTATACACTTACGTTAGATACACGATTTGTGAGCTATCATTTGTTTGATGTTTTTCCGACAGCCACAAAATAAAACTTGTTTCTTTAAAACTATTGTTTGTATTATGTGTATCCCTCCCTACCTCTCTCTTATCTCACCCTAAAACCCTTGGACCCAGTAGATGATGAATGAAGTTGGACTGGTATTCTCTGGACCGAAAACCCAGCCGGAGGCAGAGCTATGGATTCAGAACATGGAGAATCACTTCGGGAGCAATTTGGTTTCAAGGAAGAATGAAGTATCGTACGCTCTTCAGTACTTTGAAGGAAGTGCTGCAACATGGTGGCAGATGCATCAAGCTATACAGGGATGGAATGGAGCAAGGACTTGGGAATAATTCAAGAAGAGTTTGACAAGATCCCGTCTTATCCGGAAGCACCATGATACCCCAAGAAATAAACCTTGTGCCTGCAAGATTTGCGGAGAAATAGGACACACCCAGGAGGAACACAAGGATGGATGCCCTCATTGTGAGGAGAAACACCCAGCTGAGGAATGCCCAACTAGTCAGGTGACTTGTTTCTTGTGTGAAGGAACCACCCACTACCCAGCTCAGTGTCACATTTACCCCACGGTGCAACAAACTATTCAGAAGCAGGAAGAAGGAATGAAAGAAGCCCTCCGAGAAGTTATGAAAGAACCTGTGATTAAGGAAAGTGTTGAAGACCCTGATGGAGAAAGCCTCAACAGATTTTACTCCAATGCCTGTTATTCATGTGGAGAAGAAGGACATTTTTCACAGTATTGCACCAAGGAAAGAAAAGAGTATCTGGGATACTTCCCGACAGAAGCAGTGGAGTTTGATCCACAGGGAATAGAACGTTTGATCAGAACGAAGAAAACCAGGAAGAGAAAACAAAGACACCCTCAGAACAACCCAATTTCTGCAAAGAGGGACAAGAGTCATATTACCTGTTTTGAATGTAAGGACGTCGGGCATTATGCCAATGATTGTCTCGAAAGGAAGCAAGGAACTCAAGGAGCAGGCACCATCACCAAGAAGCCTCGAGACATGCCGGAAGTTATTTGTTTTCGTTGCAAGGAAGCAGGACATTTTGCTAGGGATTGTTCAAATCATGAGAAAGCTGGAGCTGAGTAGTGGAGATGTTGATATCAGTAATAAGGGTAGTATGGAAAACACTTTTTCATGAGAATGCGGGGTTGAGTTATGTAATAGATTACTCAGAGATTGTAATAATTCATGACTCAATAAAGTTGATATGTCATATGCCGAAAGGCTTTAAGGAGTTGTTATGTTTTATCTTGGAAGTTAATATTCTGGGTGAAAATGGAAGAAAATGAGTTGTGATGCATAAACTGGATGTTGGAAATTGAGTTTGAAGTTTGTTTGGATGATATGAATGTGTACCCAAGGAGATATGTACCTTATTCTGAGCACCATTTTTGTTTTACAACTGCAGATGACGAGCCTTTATGAGTCTTTCCTTAAGGGCCCGGAAACGATCATGACCCTGACAAGTGATCATGATTACCCGAAGATCCTGAAGGACATGATGAAGCATATTCACCTTGAAGGAGATACAGTCTAAAAAGGCTACCCCTTCATGCAAAAGGGAGTGGAACTTTGGTATGTGGAGGTACACCTCCACTGTATGAAAGGAGCTTGCCCAAGGACGATGGGGCAGTACTTTTTCATCTCACGTGTACCACAATCAACTTTCTTCGACGCTGTTCGTGAAGCAGCCATGGAGGCCATACGCCAGATCAGAGAAATACTTGAAGCAAGACTCCGTTATACTCAGGAATATCTAAGAGAAGTGCATGCAGAGATGATGGAGATGAAGCTCAAGGCCACCACGATGAAACAGAAGATTGAAGATTTCAAGGTGCATGTCGCACAATTCCAGTGGGACTGAAGAATCCTCAAGGAGGAAAAATGAATAAAGTTGGAAGTAATGCCTGACCATACCAAACCATGTGGGTGGCAGCATTTGTAATAAAGTACTTTTTGGAATTTGGCTTTACGAAAAATGGTTAAGGATGTAATAAAAGATTTGATATGAAAATAATACGATTTATGGATAAACTAGTGCATTTAATTTTAAGTGTGGTAGTACTCCGTAAAGCCACAGGATCAATGAAGAAAGAAATGTGTTATTCATGACGGTCCATAGAAGGGAGCTGGACCAAATAAGTTGGAGTTTTGTATGATCATCACCATAAGGGTATGAGAGAAGAAGTACAACTGGATTTAAAGGAGATGTAATGTTGGAATATGGAATGATAATCCTCGAAAGGATGAGTTAAATTGTACAAGAGTTGAAGTGGGCCATAACCCACATGCCCAGGAGTTAATAAGAAGCAAGCACACTGTTGCTGAGGGAAGATATTTTGGAAGAAAACTCTGAGTTAATCAACCGACATTTTTAGGAGGATGCGAGAACCCGAGAGTTGTGAAGAAACGTTAGATGTCTTGTTCAGCTTACAGAAACAATGGATTTATTCGAACTCAGTTCGTCGACAAGAGAATTCTGCAATGCTTGTGAGCATGCCCAAGTGTTAGAATACGTGATTCGAGGTCTGCATATGTAGTAATGGTTCAAGTACGGGATGGATTGGCCCCCATACCGAAGACTTCTATCATGAACTATCATATGTTGATGGAAAATCATAGAGCCTTGAAAACCTTAGAAGAGTGTCGACACGTCAAGCCATAAAACCATAGAATGGTAGGACGATGGAACCCTTTACAGGCAACCGATGCCAATCGTAGGATATACGATGAGATTCAACCCCGGCCATTTTTCCTGCAGGAGAAGCCATAAATTGTTGACCACTAGGAGGTTCCGATAGTTTCTTAGTATTGACGAGAGACATGTCATATACGAAGACCCCCTCTTCGGAAGAACCTCACCAGGATTAAGAGGACACAAGATTGTGAGAAAAAGGTCATGCCCTACTGGGAGAGCACCAGTGAAAGAGTTATTCCAGGGAATATGAGAAGACCGACACCGTCAACCCAAAGGAAGGAGTACATAAGTTTCTGTCAGAAACATAACCCTGCTTTTAAGTGTGGTAGCACCCCAGACCTCTCCGGACAATGGATTTGTTGGAAGAACCCCAAACCCTAACCTTTTCTTGCTAGCCTCTTCGGATCTCGAGGACAAGATTCATTTTAAGTGTGATAGGTTTGTAACATCCCAAAATTCTAAATTTTGGAATGTTATATTAAGTAAATAACTTTGATTATTTGTTTGATTGAGAGTGATTGATTGTGTGAAACTGAGTGAAATTTGAAACTTTTTGAAAGTTGAATGAGAGGGAATGAAATGACTTTTCCCAGACTTTCACTTGCATTTTTGATCTCAATGCATTCAAATTTTATTTCACCACAAAACCCTAGAGTGAAGAAAGTATGACTTCTTGCATTTAAAATGAAAAGGGTTTTGAAAAGATTTGAATTCCTTTTGGACATATTTCAAATTCAGAAGATTTATGCAACTCAATGATTTTCATGAGAGAAGATAAAATGACTTCTTCAAATTATAGGAAATAGAGTTTGAAGTGGTTTGAAATTCAAATTCAAAACCATTTAGGAGTTATTTGAATTTTAATCAAATTATTTTTCTCCTCAAATTAAATAAATGGAAATAAGGGTAAAATGATTCCCTTCAATGGAAAATTAGGAGAAAATAAATTTGAAATAATTTTGGTATTTTAAAAAATGATTTTGTTGGGTTTTAAGGCAAGAGTAGCACTGTTTGGTTTTTTTTGAATTTTATTTGTAGATGAAAGTATGTTCATCTTTTATGATTTCTTTTTCTGAACATTTTGATATATTATATGCCTATATAATATTTTTATGTATTCATGATTTTTTTTTCTTGTTTGTGTTTAAAAATAAATAGAAAAAAGGGCGGAAGCCAAGCGGACCCCTACCTCTCTACCCGGCCCACCTGGCTTTTCGGCCCAACCAGCCCCGCACTGGCTGAAGCCGTTACCTCCCGGTCGCCCGCTACCTCTTCCCTCTCTCTCGCACTTACCGGTGGACCCCGCCGTCTTCTTCCTCCTCACGCCAAGCCACGGCCATGCCCGACCTCGCCCAACCGCCGCCGTATCCCGGATTCCTCGGGATCCTCTCCTTGATCCGCCCCCTCCTCCAAGCACCCTCCCCCTATATATACTCCTCTTCCTCGACCGATTCCGCCCCAAAGCCCCTTCCGAGAACCCCCGCCTCCTTCTCAATTCCTCGCCGGAGCCGAGCGCCCCCGCCACGCCATTGCCGCCCCACCGAGCTACTCTGACCCCCTCGCCGCCTCCCGAGACCACCTCTGCACTCCCCTCGCTCATCCGCACCTCACCGTGCGCTTGCGCGAGCCCGAAACCCACCGGAGCGCCGCCACCGCCGACGCCTGCACGCCACCGCCGCCTCGACCTCGCCGCCGACCTCCTCCATCCACCTACGACACCATCTCGACCACCGCTGGACTCGCCGTCGAACGCCGCGTCCGCCCGTACCCTCGCCGGAGCCCGCCGACGATCGGAGCGCCGCCACCGACGATGTCCGAGCTGCTCGCCGTCGACCTTCCCCGCGGTGAGCTCTCCACTTCCCCTTCACCGTCTGATCTGTTATTGATGCGCCAGATTAGATCTAACGAACGGTTTGGTTTTTCTGTTTATAGATCGGTTTAGTTCCAGTTTTTATTCGGTTTAGATCGGTTAAGGTATAGTCGGTTTAGCCGATCGGTCTTTCTCTTTTAGCCCGTACGCTTTTTTGTTATTTTCTACCCGAGCGCTGTTTAGTTTCAGCTCGCACACCCCTCTAGCGCCCGTTAGTTTTTTTTGTTATTTTTGTTTCTGTTTTTAAAAAAACTGAATATTTCTGATTTTATATTGCTTATAACTTTTATGTTTTAGATCCAAATTGATTGATTCTTTTTTCACTGTGTCAAAAATTTGTTGAAGTTTCTGTTTGCGTACTTAGTTTTCAAAGTTAAGTAGTCTAAATTCGAATTATTTCAAATATGCTTCAAACACTATTTTGGCTCTAGTTTGAATTCTAGAATAGATTTTTGATTGATTCTTTTTGCTACTGTTTTGTTATTATTTTGTATATCCAGTAGCATATAGTGGCTTATTTTTAGTTTATTTTATATTAGGTTTGTTGTGAAAACAGTACTGTTTTGCTTACGTAGTTGTTTTAGTCATATAATTAGTGTTTTTAATTATTTTTAGTTAATTCTTTTTGTAAATTTTTACATGTTGTCATATGTTTATGTTAGATTGAAGTAGATAATTTTTTGTAGTTATTTATTAGTGTTTAGCTACTATTTTAGTATTTGTTTGTTTAGTTCATAGTGATAGTTGATAAAAGTAGTTTCATTAGTTTCAAAAGTAACTCTTTTTGCCACTTCATTATATGTTGTCATTGATTCTGTTATTTAGGAGTAAATTAGTTTGATAATTATTTTAGTATTGTTTACTTTTGTCTTGGTGTTTTGCTAGTTGTTATAGTTGTTCTGGTGTTAACTAGTTAGTTACAATAGTTTTCATACTAGTTCTTTATGCTAGTAAATGCTTTAGTAAATTATTTTGTTGTTGTTTTATTAGAATTATATTTTTCTATGATGTATAAAAGTTATTAGAGTAATTTAGTTTTAATAAGAAAGTATTGATTGTTATTGTGTGAGTTGGCTTTTCCCTAGTTTTCTTTAAAGTTTTCTTTGGATATTTATTTTGGTCTTCTTTGATTTCATTATTGTTTTCTTTATTTATTTTATTTAGTTGAGTGTTCTTTTGAATGATAGTATTGATTGCTAGAATTGAGTGCTTATGTGAATACTATGTTTGATTATATAGATTCCAACGGAGTGACGAATAGTTCTACAAGTCATTATTTTCAAGAGCGTAGTTATCTTCATCAACTTACCAGGCAAGTTCACTTTGACCATGTTCTCCATACCTATGTTTATTTGCATGTAGTAGCACCTTTCAACAATCCCTCCAGTAGTGTTATTGAATCTTGTAGTTGAGTAGAATGCATGAGGTAGAAACCCATCCCCATGTTACCAAACCCGGGATGTTACATAGTTTTAATGCTACGCTATAGTAGACGAGGTTTGGTATGAGTGCATGAGAGTGGTGTGAAGAAGGAGGACTCTACGTCAATGGCGACAACTTCATGATGGCACCGGCAAGGACTGCGTCTTCAGGACTCCTCAAGATTTTGAGACTCGAGACAAGAATTCAATACACACTACTGGGTGAAGGACGGTTGACGGGCACCCTGGAGAAACCAGTGGTTGGCCGAGATGCATGGAGAAGCGCCATGAAATCTTGCGGAAAGCTTCACCCAGACTCAAAGAGGCGGAAGAATACTTCAAGCCCGGAAGCTTACCTGTGCAACCGCAAGTCACTATGGGCTCTGGCTTGGTTGACCTTAGTTGTGACTGTGGCTGGGACGGTGCTAGAAGATGTAGAACTACGGTAGGATTGGATGAGCACCGGACAGTGGTCAGAGGAACTCTTCAGAAGACCATGTTTCGGTCATCTTGTTCTCAAACACCCTGAAGTGCGAGAATGTAAAGAGAGGGATCGAATCTTGCGGGTAAAGTGTACAAACATCTGCAGCGGGTTAAAACCTAATCGATTAGCCGTGTCCCCGGTTATGGACAATTTGAGCCTCTGGACTTGGATCTATCTCGGAACTCTCAACACCGGACTGATAACTTAATTGTGGGAAACATATGATGATTTGGGCTATGAGACATCAGTTGGCGGAACCATGTCATGATAGAAAACTCCGTAGTACAGACTCCGGTTAATTCCTTTGATGTAGGGAAAATAAAACCAGCTTTTATGCAAACAAAACTCAAATACAGAGCCACAAAGCCATATTGCATATAGCATAGTTTATCATTTGTTTTTCTCTTATTGTGATCTTGCCGGTACATTCAATGTACTAACCTACACGGCAATGTCTCATGTTGCAGATATGTTCCTTCCGACGAGTAAGAGTACGGTACAGGGTTACGGTCTACACTCAACCTATCGATGGCGTTGGGACTTATGAGGTATATATTAGTTTTACGTTATTTATACATGTGATTGCACTTTGATATATACATTGATGTATTGTGTGTGCCAGCATACCGATCCAGGGATGGCACAGATACACAGAGGCTTGACCGTTTGAGGTCGGGTCGCTACAATTTTTGAAGTCCCGGTTCTAAGACGTAAAGCATGGCACACTAAACTATCAAGTAGTCATCATACCGAGCTTGCCAAACGTTCATAACGTCTGCCTATGCTCCTGCAATAGGTGCGTCACCTAGTGGTGCATCAAGGACATAATTCTTTTGTGCAGCAATGAGGATAATCCTCAGATCACGGAGCTAGTCCGCATCATTGCTACTAACATCTTTCAACATAGTTTTCTCTAGGAACATATCATAAATAAAACGGGGAAGCTATACACGAGCAATTGCTCTAGAACATAGATATGGAAATACTATCAGGACTAAGTTCATGATAAATTTAAGTTCAAATAATCGTATTACTTAAGAACTCCCACTTAGATAGACATCCCTCTAGTCATCCAAATGATCACGTGATCCATATCAACTAAACCATGTCCGATCATCACGTGAGATGGAGAAGTTTTCAATGGTGAACATCACTATGTTGATCATATCTACTATATGATTCACGCTCGACCTTTCGGTCCCAGTGTTCCGAGGCCATATTTGCATATGCTAGGCTCGTCAAGTTTAACCTGCATATTCTGCTTGTGCAAAACTGGCTTGCACCCGTTGTATGTGAACATAGAGCTTATCACACCTGATCATCACGTGGTGTCTCAGCATGAAGAACTGTTGCAACGGTGCATACTCAGGGAGAACACTTATACCTTGAAATTTTAGTAAGGGATCATCTCATAATGCTACCGTCGTACTAAGCAAAAATATGATGCATAAAAGATAAACATCACATGCAATAAAAATATGTGACATGATATGGCCATCATCATCTTGTGCCTTTGATCTCCATCTGCAAAGTACCGTCATCATCTCCATCATCACCAGCATGACACCATGATCTCCATCATCTTGATCTTTATCAACGTGTCGTCACATGGTTGTCTCGCCAACTATTGCTTTTGCAACTATTGCCATCACATAGTGATAAATTAAAGCAATTATATGGTGCTTGCATCTTATGCATTAAAGAGACAACCATAAGGCTCCTGCCAGTTGCCGGTAACTTTAACAAAACATGATCATATCATACAAAAATGTATATCTCATCACGTCTTGACCATATCACATCACAACATGCCCTTCAAAAACAAGTTAGACGTCCTCTACTTTGTTGTTGCATGTTTTACGTGGCTGCTACGGGCTTCTAGCAAGAACTGTTCTTACCTACGCATCAAAACCACAACGATTTTTCGTCAAACGTGCTGTTTTAACCTTCAACAAGGACCGGGCGTAGTCAAACTCGATTCAAATAAAGTTGGAGAAACAAATACCCACTAGCCACCTATGTGCGAAGCACGTCGGTAGAACCAGTCTCGCGTAAGCGTACATGTAATGTCGGTCTAGGCCGCTTCATCCAATAGTACCGCCGAATCAAAGTATGACATGCTGGTAAGCAGTATGACTATTATCGCCCACAACTCTTTGTGTTCTACTCATGCATATAACATCTACGCATAGACCTGGCTCGGATGCCAATGTCAGGGAACGCAGTATTTCAAAAATTTCGTACAATCACGCACAATCTTTCTAGGAGATGCATAGCAACGAGAGGAGAGAGAGTGTGTCTACATACCCTCATAGACCGAAAGTGGAAGCATTTAGTAACGCAGTTGATGTAGTCGAACGTCTTCGCGATCCAACCGATCAAGTACCGAACGCACGGCAGCTCCGCGATCTGCACACGTTCAGCTCGGCGACGTCCCTCGAACTCTAGATCCAGCTGAGGCCAAGGGAGAGTTTCGTTAGCACGATGGCTTGGTGATGGTGATGATGAAGTTACCGACGCAGGGCTTTGCCTAAGCACTACGACAATATGACAGAGGTGGAAAACTGTGGAGGGGGGCACCGCACACGGCTAAAGATCAACTTGTGTGTCTATGGGGTGCCCCCTCCCCCGTATATAAAGGAGGGGATGAGTAGGAGGGCCGGCCACAAGGGGAGCACCCAAAGGGGAGATTCCTACTCCTAGTAGGAGTAGGTTCCCCCCTTTCCTAGTTCAAGTAGGAGAAGAAGGAAGGAGAGGAGAGGGAGGAGGAAAGAGGGGGCACCGCCCCCTCTCTAGTCCAATGCAGACCAGCCCATGGGGGGGTGATACGTCTCCAACGTATCTATAATTTTTGATTGTTCCATGCTTTTTTATACACTTTTATATTATTTTTGGGACTAACCTACTAACCGGAGGTCCAGCCCAGAATTGTTGTTTTTTTCCTATTTTAGGGTTTCGAAGAAAAGGAATATCAAACGGAGTCCAAACGGAATGAAACCTTCGGGAACGTGATTTTCGGAATGAACATGATCCAGAGGACTTGGACCCTACGTCAAGAAATCAATCATGAGGCCACGAGGTACGGGGGCGCGCCTACCCCCCTAGGCACGCCCTCCACCCTCGTGGGCCCCCTGTTGCTCCACGGACGTACTCCTTCCTCCTATATATACCTACGTACCCCCAAACTACCAGATACGGAGCCAAAACCCTAATGCCACCGCCGTAACTTTCTGTATCCATGAGATCCCATCTTGGGGCCTGTTCTAGAGCTTCGCCAGATGGGGCATCAATCACGGAGGGCTTCTACATCAACATCATAGCCTCTCCGATGAAGTGTGAGTAGTTTACCTCAGACCTACGGGTCCATAGTTATTAGCTAGATGGCTTCTTCTCTCTTTTTGGATCTCAATACAAAGTCCCCCCCTCTCTTGTGGAGATCTATTCGATGTAATCTTCTTTTGCGGTGTGTTTGTTGAGACCGATGAATTGTGGGTTTATGATCAAGTTTATCTATGAACAATATTTGAATCTTCTCTGAATTCTTTTATGTATGATTGGTTATCTTTGCAAGTCTCTTCAAATTATCAGTTTGGTTTGGCCTACTAGATTGATCTTTCTTGCAATGGGAGAAGTGCTTAGCTTTGGGTTCAATCTTGCGGTGTCCTTTCCCAGTGACAGTAGGGGTAGCAAGGCACGTATTGTATTGTTGCCATCGAGGATAACAAGATGGGGTTTTCATCATATTGCATGAGTTTATCCCTCTAAATCATGTCATCTTGCTTAAACCGTTAGTTTGTTCTCTTGAACTTAATACTCTAGATGCATGCTGGATAGCGGTCGATGTGTGGAGTAATAGTAGTAGATGCAGGCAGGAGTCGGTCTACTTGTCTCGGACGTGATGCCTATATACATGATCATACCTAGATATTCTCATAACTATGCTCAATTATGTCAATTGCTCAACAGTAATTTGTCTACCCATCGTGAATAGTTATGCTCTCGAGAGAAGCCACTAGTGAAACCTATGGCCCCCGGGTCTATCTTCTATCATATTAATCTTCCAATACTTATTTATTTCCTTTGCCTTTTATTTTACTTTGCATCTTTATCATAAAAATACCAAAAATATTATCTTATCATATCTATCAGATCTCACTCTCGTAAGTGACCGTGTAGGGATTGACAACCCCTTATCGCGTTGGTTGCGAGGACTTAATTGTTTGTGTAGGTGCGAGGGACTCGTGCGTGGCCTCCTACTGGATTGATACCTTGATTCTAAAAAACTAGGGAAATACCTACACTACTTTGCTGCATCACCCTTTCCTCTTCAAGGGAAAACCAACACAAGTGCTCAAGAGGTAGCAAGAAGGATTTCTGGCGCTGTTTCCGGGGAGGTCTATGGAAAAGTCAACATACCAAGTACCCATCACAAAACCCTTATCTTCCGCATTACATTATTTGCCATTTGCCTCTCGTTTTCCTCTCCCCCACTTAACCCTTGCAGTTTTATTTGCCCTCTCTCTCTATCCTCCCTCTCTTTCTCTATTTGTTTACCCCTTGCATTTTCTGCCGTTATGTGTGAAATTGGGGAAATTATTGTCGATATGGACAATAATAATATCATGAAAAATTCCGATGCTCCTGCTGAAGAACCCCCTATCTTACATACAAAAAAATTCTATATTGGTAGTGGTAATATTATTGCAAAAGGAGTTATCCAAGATTTCTTTACTTGTGCCGGTGCTTTGCCTTCTACGGGCAGTTCTATCCTTCATAGAACTAGTAGTCTTGCGGACTCTATTGCCATGCTTGTAGTTGAACTTGAAAGGCAATTTATGCACATGCACCCTTGCGTACAAAGTATTTTCCTAGAATTTTCTAATATTGAGCATTCTTCTGTTAAGCGTGCCGCTACTATCTTTTTGGCTCATGAGTTTAGATTCATAATAAAAGAGGCCAAAGAAATTTTTGCGCATTATAGGGTGGACGCTTGCCGTCCTCCCATAGAGGCTATCCTTTTTGATCAAGAAGAAATAATGCGTTTTCAATCTCTAGACTATGTTGCTTTCAATGAAAATCATAGAAAAAGGGTTCCTACCAATGTTCTAGTTGATAGAATTTTTGAACTTAATGATGATTTGGATATTCGAAATAATGAACTAGGATATTCTCTTGAATATAGGCTCACAAAGTTCTGTCAAAAGAATGGTTACAATGATGAATTGGTTGTGCAATACGAAGGGCCAAGAGAGGAACCTATACCTCCCAAAGTTGATCTTGGGGACTTTTGTCCCATTAAATTTAGCCCTTTTGATTACTTCTGCTTGTCTCAAAGAAAACTTTCTGCCGAACGTAGAGAATATGAAATTAGCTTTAATGATCTATCTTACTATTATGGCAATACCTAGATCTATCCTTGCTTCTTATGCCTAGCTAGGGGCGTTAAATGATAGCGCTTGTTGGGAGGCAACCCAATTTTATTTTTATTCCTTGCTTTTTGCTCCTGTTTAGTAATAAATAATTTATCTAGCCTCTATTTTGGTTGTGTTTTTGTGTTTAATTAGTGTTTGTGCCAAGTAGAACCATTGGGAAGACTTGGGGAAAGTCTTTTTAATCTTGCTGTAAAAAACAGAAACTTTAGTGCTAACGAGAACTGCTGCCATTTTTATTTGGAAAGTGATATTTAGTTAATTATTTTTGCAGATGATTAATATATAAATTCCTCACGTCCAGCAATTTATTTTAGAATTTTTGGGGTTACAGATATTGCGTTAGCTACAGATTACTACAGACTGTTCTGTTTTTGGTAGATTGTGTTTTTCGTGTGTTGTTTGCTTATTTTGATGAATCTATGGCTAGTAAAATAGTTTATACACCATAGAGAAGCTGGAATACAGTAGGTTTAACACCAATATAAATAAATAATGAGTTCATTACAGTACCTTGAAGTGGTGTTTTGTTTTCTTTTGCTAACGGAGCTCATGAGATTTTCTACTTTAAGTTTTGTGTTGTGAAGTTATCAAGTTTTGGGTAAAGATTTGATGGATTATGGAACAAGGAGTGGAAAGAGCCTAAGCTTGGGTATGCCCATGGCAACCCCAATATAATCTAAGGACACCTAAAAGCCAAAGCTTGGGGATGCCCCGGAAGGCATCCCCTCTTTCGTCTACTTCCATCAGTAACTTTACTTGGAGCTATATTTTTATTCGCCACATGATATGTGTTTTACTTGGAGCGTCTTGTATTATTTGAGTATTTATTTGTTAGTTTTCCACAATCATCCTTGCTGCACACACCTTTTGAGAGAGACACACATGAGTCAGAAATTGTTAGAATACTCTATGTGCTTCACTTATATCTTTTGAGTTATATAGTTTTTGCTCTAGTGCTTCACTTATATCTTTTAGAGCACGTCGGTGGATTTGTTTTATAGAAACTATTGTTCTTTCATGCTTCACTTAGATTATTTTGAGAGTCCTACAACACACCATGGTAATTTGCTTTAATTATGTTAGGCATTCAATATTAATAATAAAAGTCTCTTATGAGTGTGTTGAATACTAAGAGAAGTTTGATACTTGATAATTGTTTTGAGATATGGAGATGGTGATATTAGAGTCATGCTAGTTGAGTAGTTGTGAATTTGAGAAATACTTGTGTTAAAGTTTGTGATTCCCGTAGCATGCACGTATGGTGAACCGTTATGTGATGAAGTCGGAGCATGATTTATTTATTGATTGTCTTCCTTATGAGTGGTGGTCGGGGACGAGCGATGGTCTTTTCCTACCAATCTATCCCCCTAGGAGCATGCGTGTAATACTTTGCTTTGATAACTTGTAGATTTTTGCAACAAGTATATGAGTTCTTTATGACTAATGTTGAGTCCATGGATCATACGCACTCTCACCATTCCACCATTGCTAGCCTCTCTAATACCGCGCACCTTTCGCCGGTATCATACACCCACCATATACCTTCCTCAAAACAGCCACCATACCTACCTATCATGGCATTTCCATAGCCATTCCGAGATATATTGCCATGCAACTTTCCACCATTCCGTTTACTATGACACGCTCCATCATTGTCATATTTCTTTGCATGATCATGTAGTTGACATTGTATTTGTGGCAAAGCCACCGTTCATAATTCTTTCATACATGTCACTCTTGATTCATTGCATATCCCGGTACACCGCCGGAGGCATTCACATAGAGTCATATTTTGTTCTAAATATTGAGTTGTAAGTAAATAAAAGTGTGATGATCATCATTTTTAGAGCATTGTCCCAAGTGAGGAAAGGATGGTGGAGACTATGATTCCCCCACAAGTCGGGATGAGACACCAGATAAAAAAAAGAGAGGCCAAAGAAGCCCCCCCCAAAAAAAAGAGGCCATAAAAAAGAGAAAAAGGCCCCAAAAAATGAGAGAAAAAGAGAGAAGGGACAATGCTACTATCCTTTTACCACACTTGTGCTTCAAAGTAGTACCATGATCTTCATAATAGAGAGTCTCCTATGTTATCACTTTCATATACTAGTGGGAATTTTTCATTATAGAACTTGGCTTGTATATTCCAATGATGGGATTCCTCAAAATGCCCTAGGTCTTCGTGAGCAAGCGAGTTGGATGCACACCCACTTAGTTCCTTTTGTTGAGCTTTCATATACTTATAGCTCTAGTGCATACGTTGCGTGGCAATGCCTACTCACTCACATTGATATCTATTGATGGGCATCTCCATAGCTCATTGATACGCCTAGTTGATGTGAGACTATCTTCCCTTTTTTGTCTCCTCCACAACCACCATTCTATTCCACCTAAAGTGCTATGTCCATGGCTCACGCTCATGTATTGCGTGAAGATTGAAAAAGTTTGAGAACACCAAAAGTATGAAACAATTGCTTGGATTGTCATTGGGGTTGTGCATGATTTAAATACTTTGTGTAGTGAAGATAGAGCATAGCCAGACTATATGATTTTGTAGGGATAACTTTCTTTGGCCATGTTATTTGGAAGAGACATAATTGCTTAGTTAGTATGCTTGAAGTATTATTATTTCTATGTCAACATTGAACTTTTGTCTTGAATCTTTCTTATCTGAATATTCATACCACAATTAAGAAGAATTACATTGAAATTATGCCAAGTAGCATTGCACATGAAAAAATTATGTTTTTATCATTTACCTACTCGAGGACGAGCATGAATTAAGCTTGGGGATGCTTGATACGTCTCCAACGTATCTATAATTTTTGATTGTTCCATGCTATATTATATTCTGTTTGGTCATTATTGGACTTTATTATACACTTTTATATTATTTTTGGGACTAACCTACTAACCGGAGGCCCAGCCCAGAATTGCTGTTTTTGCCTATTTTAGGGTTTAGAAGAAAAGGAATATCAAATAGAGTACAAATGGAATGAAACCTTTGGGAACATGATTTTCGGAACAAATATGATCCAGAGGACTTGGACCCTACGTCAAGAAATCAATCAGGAGGCCACGAGGTAGGGGGCACGCCTACCCCCCAGGTGCGCCCTCCACCCTCGCGGGCCCCCTGTTGCTCCACTGATGTACTCCTTCCTCCTATATATACCTACGTACCCCCAAACTACCAGATACAGAGCCAAAACCCTAATTCCACCGCCGTAACTTTCTGTATCCACGAGATCCCATCTTGGGGCTTGTTCTGGAGCTCCGCCGGAGGGGGCATCGATCACGGAGGGCTTCTACATCAACACCATAGCCTCTCCGATGAAGTGTGAGTAGTTTACCTCAGACCTACGGGTCCATAGTTATTAGCTAGATGGCTTCTTCTCTCTTTTTTGGATCTCAATACAAAGTTCTCCCCCTCTCTTATGGAGGTTTATTCGATGTAATCTTCTTTTGCGGTGTGTTTGTTGAGACCGATGAATTGTGGGTTTATGATCAAGTTTATCTATGAACAATATTTGAATCTTCTCTGAATTCTTTTATGTATGATTGGTTATCTTTGCAAGTCTCTTCGAATTATCAGTTTGGTTTGGCCCACTAGATTGATCTTTCTTGCAATGGGAGAAGTGCTTAGCTTTGGGTTCAATCTTGCGGTGTCCTTTCCCAGTGACAGTAGGGGCAGCAAGGCACGTATTGTATTGTTGCCATCGAGGATAACAAGATGGGGTTTTCATCATATTGCATGAGTTTATCCCTCTACATCATGTCATCTTGCTTAAAGCGTTACTCTGTTCTCTTGAACTTAATACTCTAGATGCATGCTGGATAGCGGTCCATGTGTGGAGTAATAGTGGTAGATGCAGGCAGGAGTCGGTCTACTTGTCTCGGACGTGATGCCTATATACATGATCATGCCTAGATATTCTCATAACTATGCTCAATTCTGTCAATTGCTCAACAGTAATTTGTCTATGCACCGTGAATACTTATGCTCTCGAGAGAAGCCAGTAGTGAAACCTATGCCCCCCGGGTCTGTCTTCTATCATATTAATCTTCCAATACTTATTTATTTCATTTGCCTTTTATTTTACTTTGCATCTTTATCATAAAAATACCAAAAATATTATCTTATCATATCTATCAGATCTGACTCTCGTAAGTGACCATGTAGGGATTGACAACCCCTTATCGCGTTGGTTGCAAGGATTTAATTGTTTGTGTAGGTGCGAGGGACTCGTGCGTGGCCTCCTACTGGATTGATACGTTGGTTGTCAAAAACTGAGGGAAATACTTACGCTACTTTGCTGCATCACCCTTTCCTCTTCAAGGGAAAACTAACGCAAGTGCTCAAGAGGTAGCAGGGGGGTGTGGCCTCCCCTTGTGGCCCTTCTCTCCTTTCCACTAAGGCTTATGAAGACCCAATACTTCCCCCGGCAAATTCCCGTAACTCTCCGGTACTCCGAAAAATACCCGAACCGCTCAGAACCTTTTCGATGTACGAATATAGCCTTCCAATATATCGACCTTTACGTCTCGACCATTTTGAGACTCCTCGTCATGTACATGATCTCATCTAGGACTTTGAACAAACTTTGATCATCAAATCACATAACTCATAATACAAATCGTCATCGAACGTTAAGTGTGCGGACCCTACGGGTTCAAGAACTATGTAGACATGACCGAGACATATCTCCGGTCAATAACCAATAGTGGATCCTGGATGCGCATATTGGCTGCTACATATTCTATAAAGATCTTTATCGGTCAAACTGCATAACAACATAGGTTGTTCCCTTTGTCATTGGTATGTTAGATTCAATCGTCGGTATCATCATACCTAGTTCAATCTCGTTAACGGCAAGTCTCTTTAGTCGTTCCGTAATGCATTGATACGTCTCCAACGTATCTATAATTTTTGATTGTTCCATGCTATTATATTATCTGCTTTGGATGTTAATCGGCATTATTTTACACTTTTATATTAATTTTGGGACTAACCTATTAACCCAAGGCCCAGTGCAAATTGCTATTTTTTTGCCTATTTCAGTGTTTCACAGAAAAGGAATATCAAACAGAATCCAAACGGAATGAAACCTTCGGGAACATGATTTTTGGAAAAAACGTGATCCAAAGGACTTGGAGTGGACGTCAAGAAACAAACGAGGAGTCCACGAGGCAGGGGGCGCGGCTACCCCCTGGGCGCACCCTCCCCCCTCGTGGCTCAACCGACCTACTTCTTCCTCCTATATATACTCATATACCCTGAAAACATCCAGGAGCACCACGAAACCCTATTTCCACCACCGCAACCTTCTGTGCCCAAGAGATCCCATCTTGGGGCCTTTTCCGGAGCTCCGCCGGAGGGGGCAACGATCATGGAGGGCCTCTACATCAACTCCATGGCCTCTCCGGTGATGTGTGAGTAGTTTACTTCAGACCTTCGAGTCCATAGTTATTAGCTAGATGGTTTCTTCTCTCTCTTTGAATCTCAATACAAAGTTCTCCTTGATATTCTTGGAGATCTATTCGATGTAACTCTTTTTGCAGTGTGTTTACCGAGATCCCATGAATTGCGGGTTTATGATAAAGTGTATCTATGAACAATATTTGATTCCTCTCTGAAATCTTTTATGTATGATTGGTTATCTTTGTAAGTCTCTTCGAATTATCAGTTTGGTTTGGCCTACTAGATTGATCTATTTTGCAATGGGAGAAGTGCTTAGCTTTGGGTTCAATCTTGCGGTGCTCGATCCCAGTGACAGAAAGGGAAACGACACGTATTGTATTGTTGCCATCGAGGATAAAAAGATGTGGTTTATATCATATTGCTTGAGTTTATCCCTCTACATCATGTCATCTTACCTAATGTGTTACTCTGTTCTTATGAACTTAATACTCTAGATGCATGCTGGATAGCGGTCGATGTGTGGAGTAATAGTAGTAGATGCAGGCAGGAGTCGGTCTACTTGTCACGGACGTGATGCCTATATACATGATCATGCCTAGATATTCTCATAATTATTTGCTTTTCTATCAATTGCTCGACAGTAATTTGTTCACCCACTGTAATACTTATGCTATCTTGAGAGAAGCCACTAGTGAAACCTATGCCCCCCGGATCTATTCTCCATCATATTAATCTTCCGTCAACAAGCTATTTCTATTACCTTTTATTTCGCAATCTTTAATCTTAATCTTTATCATACAAATACCAAAAATATTATCTTATCATATCTATGAGATCTCACTCTTGTAAGTGACCGTGTAGGGATTGACAACCCCTTATCGCGTTGGTTGCGAGGATTTAATTGTTTGTGTAGGTGCGAGGGACTCATGCGTGGCCTCCTACTGGATTGATACCTTGGTTCTCAAAAACTGAGGGAAATACTTACGCTACTTTGCTGCATCACCCTTTCCTCTTCAAGGGAAAACCAATGCAGTGCTCAAGAGGTAGCAAGAAGGATTTCTGGCGCCATTGTCGGGGAGTGTACGCACAAGTCAAGACATACCAAGTACCCATCACAAACTCTTATCTCTCGCATTACATTATTTGCCATTTGCCTCTCGTTTTCCTCTTCCACACTTCACCCATGCCATTTTATTCACCATATTTTTCCGTTCCCCTTTCTCTTTTCCAGTTCACCTCTTTTTGCACGTTTCTTTTTTGCTTGTGTGTTGGGTTGCTTGCTTTGTCGTTATGGCTAGTCCTTTATCTGTCCCTTTGTCCCCCGAGTTTGAAGTTCTTCACTTCAAGCAAAGACGAGGAGAAAATTTAAAAGATGCTTGGTTTAGGATGATGGAATCTTATCGTAATTGCACCTTAGAGGTGAATTTTAGAATTTTACTTTGCAATTTTTATGTTGGACTAAATATGTCCCATAGACAACTCTTGGATTGCGTTGCCAAAGGAAATTTTATTGATACGGATCCTGGTATTGCTCATGAAATCTTAGAGGGAATAATGGGAACACTAGCTCCACCAAAGGGGTCACATAATACCCAGGAAGAGACACAAGTTTTTGAGAAGATTTGCGAAGTAACGAAAATCTTACAAAAATCTCTTGAACCTCTCAAGAGTGACAGCGGAAATCTTCACCGCATGAATATGTTAATTACCCTTTACAATAAGCGGTTGGATTCTTTAGATCTAAAAATTTCCGAATATGAAGGGAAGCATTAGGAACCTCCCGGATTCGAGCATGATTCTGCTAAGAAAATTAAAACCAAAGATGATAATACCTAGATCTATCCTTGCTTTTATGCCTAGCTAGGGGCGTTAAACGATAGCGCTTGTTGGGAGGCAATCCAACTTTATTTTTATTCTTTGCTTTTTGGTTATTTTTAGTAATATATAATACATATAGCCTATGTTTAGATGTGGTTTTATGCATTTAATTAGTGTTTGTTCCAAGCAGAACCTTTGGGAAGAGTTGGGGAAAGTCTTTGCGATCTTGCTGTAAAAAACAGAAACTTTAGTGCTCACGAGATTTGCTGCCATTTTTTTTACTGGAGAGTGATATTTAGTTAATTCTTTTTGCATATGATTAATAGATAAATTTCTCACGGCCAGCAATTTATTTTATAATTTTTGGGGTTCCATAAGTATTCGAAACCTACAGATTATTACAGACTCTTCTGTTTTTGACAGATTCTGTTTTTCATGTGGTGTTTGCTTATTTTGATGAATCTATGGCTTGTAATAGAGTTTATGAACCATAGAAAAGTTGGAATACAGTAGGTTTAACACCAATATAAATAAAGAATGAGTTAATTACAGTACCTTCAAGTGGTGGTTTGTTTTCTTTTACTAACAGAGCTCACGAGATTTTCTTTTAAGTTTTGTGTTGTGAAGTTTTCAAGTTTTGGTTAAAGATTTGATGGATTATGGATCAAGGAGAGGCAAGAACCTAAGCTTGGGATGCCCAAGGCACCCCAAGGTAAAATCCAAGGACAACCAAAAGCCTAAGCTTGGGGATGCCCCGGAAGGCATCCCCTCTTTCGTCTTCGTCCATCGGTAACTTTTTTTACTTGGAGCTATATTTTTAGTCACCACATGATATCTGTTTTGATTGTAGCGTATTGTATGATTTGAGTCTTTGATTTTTAGTTTACCACAATCATCCTTGCTTTACACGCCTTTTGGGAGAGACACACATGAATCGGAATTTATTAGAATACTCTATGTGCTTCACTTATACCTTTTGAGCTAGATAATTTTGCTCTAGTGCTTCGCTTATATCTTTTAGAGCGCGGTGGAGGTTGTATTTTATAGAAATTATTGATCCCTCATGCTTCACTTATATTATTTTGAGAGTCCCTTAGAACAGCATGGTAATTTGCTTTGGTTATGAATTTAGTCCTAATATGATAGGCATCCAAGATCGGTATAATAAAAACTTTCATAAAAAGTGCATTGAGTACTAGGAGAAGTTTGATACTTGATAATTGTTTTGAGATATAAAGGTGGTAATATTAGAGTGTTCTAGTTGAGTAGTTGTGAATTTGAGAAATACTTGCGTTGAAGTTTGCAAGTCCCGTAGCATGCACGTATGGTGACTGTTGTGTAACAAATTTGAAATATGAGGTTTTATTTGATCGTCTTCCTTATGAGTGGCGGTCGGGGACGAGCGATGGTCTTTTCCTACCAATTTATCCCCCTAGGTGCATGCATCTAATGCTTGGTTTTTGATGACCCTTCCATCATTGCCCTTTCTCACCTTGAGAGTTGGTGCAAACTTCACCGGTGCATCCAAACCCCATGATATGATACACTCTGTCACACATAAACCTCCTTATATCTTCCTCAAAACAACCACCATACCTACCAATTATGGCATTTTGATACGTCCATTTTGCATCATGCTTTTATATCAATATTTATTGCATTATGGGCTGTTATTACACATTATGTCACAATACTTATGCCTATTCTCTCTTATTTTACAAGGTTTACATAAAGAGGGAGAATGCCGGCAGCTGGAATTCTGGCTGGAAAAGGAGCAAATATTAGAGACCTATTCTGCATAGCTCCAAAAGTCCTGAAACTTCACGGATGATGTTTCCAAATAAATAAAAAACATTGAGCGCAAGAACTTTACCAAGGGGGCCACACCCTACCCACGAGGGTGGGGCGTGCCCTACCCCCCTGGGCGCGCCCCCTTACCTCGTGGGCCCCCTGGTGGCCCTCTGGTGACCATCTTCTGCTATATGGACTCTTTCGATGGGAAAAAAATCATAAGCCATCTTCTCGGACGAAACTCCGCCGCCTCGAGGCGGAACCTTGGCGGAGCCCATCTAGGGTTCTGGCTGGGCTGTTCTGCCGGGGAAACTTCCCTCCCGGAGGGGGAAATCATCGCCATCATCATCACCAACGCTCCTCTCATCGGGAGGGGGAAATCGTCTGCCAAAGATTTGTGAGGTTTTCATGGATGACTTTTCCATCTATGGATCTTCTTTTGATGATTGTTTGAGCAACTTTGATCAAGTTTTGCAGAGATGTGAAGAAACTAATCTTGTCTTGAATTAGGAAAAGTGCCACTTTACGGTTAATGAAGGTATTTTCTTGGGGCATAAAGTTTCTGAAAGAGGTGTTGAAGTTGATAAGGCCAAGGTTGATGCTATTGAAAAGATGCCATGTCCCAAGGACATCAAAGGTATAAGAAGTTTCCTTGGTCATGCCTGTTTTTATAGGAGGTTCATTAAGGACTTCTCAAAAATTTCTCGGCCTCTGACTAATTTATTACAAAAAGATATACCATTTGTTTTTGATGATGATTGTGTATAAGCATTTGTAATACTTAAGAAAGCATTGATCTCTGCACCTATTGTTCAGCCACCTGATTGGAATTTACCCTTTGAAATTATGTGTGATGCTAGTGATTATGTTGTAGGTGCTGTTCTAGGACAAAGATTTGATAAGAAACTAAATATTATTCAATATGCTAGTAAAACTCTAGACAATGCTCAAAGAAATTATGCTACTACTGAAAAATAATTCTTAGCAGTTGTATTTGCTTGTGATAAGTTTAGACCCTATATTGTTGATTCTAAAGTAACTATTCAGACTGATCATGCTGCTATTAAATATCTTATGGAAAAGAAAAATGCTAAACCTAGACTTATTATATGGGTTCTCTTGCTTCAAGAATTTGATTTACATATTGTTGATAGAAAAGGAGCCGAGAACCCCATTGTAGACAACTTGTCTAGGTTAGAAAATGTGCTTGACGACCCACTACCTATTGATGATAGCTTTCCTGATGAGCAAATAAATGTCATAAATGCTTCTCATACTGCACCATCGTATGCTGATTATGCTAATTACATTGTTGCTAAGTTTATACCACCTAGTTTCACATACCAGCAAAAGAAAAAGTTCTATGATTTGAGGCATTACTTTTGGGATGACCCACATCTTTATAAAGGAGTAGATGGTGTTATTAGACGTTATGTACCTGAGCATGAACAGGAACAGATCCTACGCAAGTGTCACTCTGAAGCTTATGGAGGGCACCATGCTGGAGATAGAACCACACATAAGGTACTACAATCTGGTTTTTATTGGCCTACTCTCTTCAAGGATGCGTGTAAGTTTGTCTTATCTTGTGATGAATGTCAAAGAATTGGTAATATTAGTAGACATCAAGAAATGCCTATGAATTATTCACTTGTTATTGAACCATTTGTTGTTTGGGGCTTTGACTATATGGGACCTTTTCCTTCCTCTAATGGTTATACACATATTTTAGTTGCTATTGATTATGTTACTAAGTGGGTAGAAGCTATTCCAACTAGTAGTGCTGATCATAACACTTCTATTAAAATGCTTAAAGAAGTTATCTTTCCAAGGTTTGGAGTCCCTAGATATTTAATGACTGATGGTGGTTCACATTTTATTCATGGTGCTTTCCGTAAAATGCTTGCTAAATATGATGTTAATCATAGAATTGCATCCCCTTATCACCCTCAGTCTAGTGGTCAAGTAGAATTGAGTAATAGAGAACTCAAATTAATTTTGCAAAAGACTGTTAATAGGTCCAGAAAGAATTGGTCCAAGAAACTTGATGATGCATTATGGGCCTATAGAACTGCATATAAAAATCCTATGGGTATGTTTCCGTATAAAATGGTGGGTATGTTTCCGTATAAAATGGTCTATGGAAAAGCATGTCACTTACCTCTCGAGCTAGAACACAAGGCTTATTGGGCTATTAAAGAACTAAATTATGTTTTTAAACTTGCCGGTGAGAAGAGGTTATTTGATATTAATTCACTTGATGAATGGAGAACCCAAGCCTACGAAAATGCCAAGTTGTTTAAAGAAAAGGTTAAAAGGTGGCATGATAAAAGAATACAAAAGCGCGAGTTTAATGTAGGTGATTATGTATTGCTATACAACTCTCGTTTAAGATTTTTTGCAGGAAAACTTCTCTCTAAATGGGAAGGTCCCTACATTATCGAGGAGGTCTACCATTCCGGTGCCATAAAAATCAACTTCAAAGGCACAAATTCGAAGGTGGTAAATGGTCAAAGAGTCAAACATTATATCTTAGGTAATCCCATAAATGTTGAAACCAATGTTATTGAAACCATAACCCCGGAGGAGTACATAAAGGACACTTTCCGGAACATTTCAGACTCCGAAAAGGAATAGGTATGTGGTACGGTAAGTAAACCGACTCCAAAACAGTTTTTAAGGCAATATTTCTCCTTTTTGGAATATTTAGAAAAATAGAAAAATAAGCAGCAGTCCGGAAAGGACACGAGGGCCCCACGAGGGTGGTGGGTGCGCCCTACCCCCCTGGGCGCGCCCCCCTACCTCGTGGGCACCTCGTGTGCTCTCCGGACTCCGTTTTCTTGCAGAACACGTATTTTGGTCGGTAAAAATTCATTATATAACATCCCGAGAGTTTTGACTCCCGTATCACGCAAAAATCTCTTGTCTTTGTTTCAAGTTGTTTTTCTGACAGATGTAGATTATCATGACGTCTCCAAGTGCACCCAAGGGCAAGTTCTTCGAGAAGGTCATCAACCCTTACCTAGCGGAGGTGCAGCGACACCCTCAAACCATTGAGATGCGTGATGGTTTGCTGCACATCCGTGATGCTGAGGGACCAAAGGGGACCGGAAGCATGGAGACGAGGCTCGAGGCAATGGAGCAACAAGTTTTCAAGTGTTAGGGGATGGTGGAGCGTGGACTCAACTCCAACTACATGATGATCGCAGAGTTCACCAACAAACACAAGATGGATGCCGACAACATCGGGGAGACCATCTTCAAGCTTCATGAGAAAATTGAGCACCTCCAAGCTCAAATCTATGACCTGCAAAACCAAACTGTGAGTATGAATATAGATTCAAAAGGATGAGTTTGGCTGCAGATTTGAGGATCCCGGAGACTCTGTCATCCTTCTATGATGGTGAGCCTATGCCTTGGAAGAAGGACGATAAGCCTACGCCATCAACAACATCACCACCATCTCCTCCAATAAAGAAGAATTGAGTATCTGGTATGGGCACTCCACTTGGCGACTGCCAAGCTTGGGGGAGTGCCCCATATCGTATCACCATCACCTTTATCTTTACCGTTTTTCTTAGTTCGATCCTTTTGGTAATATCTTGATCTAGTAGAATAAAAGTTCTTAGTATGATCTAGTTTTGATTTTTGCTTTATTATCCTTCTATGTAATCGAGTTTGTGAGCTATATAATAAAGATTAGTGTTGAGTCAAGGGCTTGATTATTTTTGCCATGATCCCAAGTGAATAAAGGAAAAGAGAAAGAAAAAAAGAAAAAAAAGAGATCATGTGAGTCTTATGGAGAGTAATGAGCTCACATAGAAAGAGTATGATGAAAAAAAGTTATTGAGGGTTGACAAACATAGTTTTGGTCATCGTTGCAATTAATAGGAAGTAATAAAGAAAGAGAGGTCTTCACATATAAATATACTATCTTGGACATCTTTTATGATTGTGAGCACTCATTAAAATATGACATGCTAAAGAGTTGACATTGGACAAGGAAGACAACATAATGGGTTATGTTTTCTTACATCTGAGATAAATTATATCGTCTTGGATCCTCCAACATGTTGAGCTTGCCTTTCTCCCTCATGCTAGCCAAATTCATTGCACCAAGTAGAGATACTACTTGTGCTTCCAAACACCCTTAAACAAGTTTTGCCATGAGATTCCACCATACCTACCCATGGATTGAGTAAGATCCATCAAGTAAGTTGTCATCGGTGCAAGCAATAAAAATATTGCTCTCTAAATATGTATGATTGATTGGTGTGGAGGAAATAAGCTTTATACATCGTGTGATATGGAAGTAATAAAAGTGACAGACTGCATAATAAAGGTCCATATCACTAGTGGCAATATAAAGTGATGTTTTTTCACATTAGGATTTTGTGCATCCAACCAAAAAAGCGCATGACAACCTCTGCTTCCCTCTGCAAAGGGCCTATCTTTTACTTTTATCTCCTTTACTGCAAAAGAGTCGTGGTGATCTTCACCCTTCCTTTTTACATTTTACCCTTTGGTTAGCACAATATGTTGGAAAGATCCTGGTATATATGGCTAATTGGATGTGGGTTTTCATGAACTATTACTGTTGACATTACCCTTGAGGTAAAACGCTGGGAGGCAAAACTATAAGCCCCTATCTTTCTCTGTGTCCGATTAAAACTCCATACCCATAAGTATTGCGTGAGTGTCAGCAATTGTGAAAGACTATATGATAGTTGAGTATGTGGACTTGCTGAAAAGCTCTTATACATTGACTCTTTCCTATGTTATGATAAATTGCAATTGCCTCAATGACTGAGATTATAGTTTGTTAGTTTTCAATGAAGTTTACGATTCATACTTGATATTGTGATTGAATTATTACTCTAGCATAAGATATCATATGACAAGAATTATATAAGTTGATGTTCTAAGAATGATCATGATGCCCTCATGTCCGTATTTTCTTTTTATCGACACCTTCATCTCTAAACATGTGGACATATTTGTCGATTTCGACTTTTCGCTTGAGGACAATCGAGGTCTAAGCTTGGGGGAGTTGATACGTCCATTTTGCATCATGCTTTTATATCAATATTTATTGCATTATGGGTTGTTATTACACATTATGTCACAATACTTATGCCTATTCTCTCTTATTTTACAAGGTTGACATAAAGAGGGAGAATGTCGGCAGCTGGGATTCTGGCTGGAAAAGGAGCAAATATTAGAGATCTATTCTGCATAGCTCCAAAAGTCCTGAAACTTCACAGATGATGTCTTCCAAATAAATAAAAAACATTGAGCGCAAGAACTTCTCCAGGGGGGACACACCCTACCCACGAGGGTGGAGGGCGCGCCCTACCCCCCTGGGCGCGCCCCCTTACCTCGTGGGCCCCCTGGTGGCCCTCCGGTGACCATCTTATGCTATATGGATTCTTTCGACGGGAAAAAAGCATAAGACATCTTCTCGGACGAAACTCCGCCGCCACGAGGCGGAACCTTCGCGGAGCCAATCTAGGGTTCTGGCGGGGCTGTTCTGCCGGGGAAACTTCCCTCCTGGAGGGGAAAATCATCTCCATCGTCATCACCAACGCTCCTCTCATCGGGAGGGGACAATCTCCATCAACATATTCATCAGCACCATCTCATCTCAAAACCCTAGTTCATCCCTTGTATCCAATTCTTGTCTCCAAGTCCGGGATTGGTGCTAGTAGGTTGCTAGTAGTGTTAATTACTCCTTGTAGTTGATGCTAGTTGGTTTAATTGGTGGAAGATCATATGTTCAGATCTTATATGCACATTAATACCCCTCTGATTATGAACATGTTTATGCTTTGTGAGTAGTTGCTTTTTTTACTGAGGACATGGGAGAAGTCTTGCTATTAGTAGTCATGTGAATTTGGTATTCGTTCGATATTTTGATGAGATGTATGTTGTCTCTCCTATAGTGGTGTTATGTGAACGTCGACTACATGACACTTCACCATTGTTTGGGCCTAGAGGAAGGCATTGGGAAGTAATAAGTAGATGATGGGTTGCTAGAGTGACAGAAGCTTAAACCCTAGTTTATGCGTTGCTTCGTAAGGGGCTGATTTGGGTCCATATGTTTCATGCTATGGTTAGGTTTACCTTAATACTTTTGTTGTATTTGCGGATGCTTGAAATAGAGGTTAATCATAAGTGGGATGTTTTTCCAAGTAAGGGCAGCACCCAAGCACTGGTCCACCCACATACCAAATTATCAAAGTACCAAACGCGAATCATATGAGCGTGATGAAAACTAGCTTGATGATATTCCCATGTGTCCTAGGGAGCGCTTTACATCATATAAGAGTTTGTCCAGGCTTGTCCTTTGCTACAAAAAGGATTGGGCCACCTTGCTGCACCTTATTTACTTTTGTTACTTGTTGCTTGTTACAAATTATCTTATCACAAAACTATCTGTTACCACTTATTTCAGTACTTGCAGAGAATACCTTGCTAGAAACCGCTTATCATTTCCTTCTGCTCCTCGTTGGGTTCGACACTCTTACTTATCGAAAGGACTATGATAGATCCCCTATACTTGTGGGTCATCACATTTCCATAGCCATTCCGAGATATATTGCCATGCAACTTTCCACCGTTCCATTTATCATGACACACATCATCATTGTCATATTGCCTTGCATGATCATGTAGTTGACATCGTATTTGTGGCAAAGCCACCGTTCATAATTTTTCATACATGTCACTCTTGATTCATTGCCCTTCCGGGTACACCGCCGGAGGCATTCATATAGAGTCATACTTTGTTCTAGTATCGAGTTGTAATCATTGAGTTGTAAATAAATAGAAGTGTGATGATCATCATCAATAGAGCATTGTCCCGAATAAAAAAAGACAAAGGCCAAATAAAAAAGGAAGGCCCAAAAAAAGGGCAATGCTACTATCCTTTTTTCCCACACTTGTGCTTCAAAGTAGCACCATGATCTTTATGATAGAAACTCTCTTGTTTTGTCACTTTCATATACTAGTGGGAATTTTTCATTATAGAACTTGGCTTGTATATTCCAACAATGGGCTTCCTAAAATGCCCTAGGTCTTCGTGAGAAAGCAAGTTGGATGCACACCCACTTAGTTTCTTTTGTTGAGCTTTCATATATTTATAGCTCTAGTGCATCCGTTGCATGGCAATCCCTACTCCTTGCATTGACATCAATTGATGGGCATCTCCCTAGCCCATTGATTAGCCGCGTCGATGTGAGACTTTCTCATTTTTGTCTTCTCCACATAACCCCCATCATCATATTCTATTCCACCCATAGTGCTATATCCATGGCTCACACACATGTATTGCGTGAAAGTTGAAAAAAGTTTGAGATTACTAAAGTATGAAACAATTGCTTGGCTTGTCATCGGGGTTGTGCATGATGAGAGCATTCTTGTGTAACGAAAATGGAGCATGACCAAACTATATGATTTTGTAGGGATGAACTTTCTTCTGCCATGTTATTTTGAGAAGACATAATTGCTTAGTTAGGATACTTGAAGTATTATTATTTTTATGTCAATATTAGACTTTTGTCTTGAATCTTTCGGATCTAAATATTCATGCCACAATAAAGAATATTGGGAATTATGCTAGGTAGCATTCCGCATCAAAAATTCTGTTTTTATCATTTACCTACTCGAGGACGAGCAAGAATTAAGCTCGGGGATGCTTGATACGTCTCCAACGTATCTATAATTTTTTATTGTTCCATGCAATTATATTATATTATCTGTTTTGGATGTTAATGGGCTTTATTTTACACTTTTATATTATTTTTGGGACTAACCTATTAACCCATGGTGTAGCGACCCGACCTTAGACGGTCAAGTCTCTGTGCTTCAGTGTCATCCCTGGATCGGTAATGCTGACACACACAGTACTTGAAGGATTTATAACAGAGTAGCAATCACACACTTATTACATCGAATGTCTCAAAAGAGAACTTATTACAATAAATATGGCTTAAGGCCATCTAAATAAGATAACAGCGGAAGGCTTGGAAGATAAAGAGAGTCCATCAACTCCAACAGCATAGCTGAGTGCACGACAAATGACTATGGCATCTTACTCGTCCTCTAAAAAGTCTGCAACATGATATGTTGCAGCCCAAAACGGGTCAGCACATGGAATATGCTGGCAAATAACACAACAGAGCAATGAACAGATAAAGGCTATCACTACATGCACGTATGGCTGGGGAGGCTCTATGGTTATATTGTTTTGCGAAAAGCCATTTTTTCCCTACAACAAAGGAATATATTTTAGTTAACTATCATGGTAGTTGAAACAACATTGAGAAGGTTCCTCCAACTCAATCCCCAATTATAAGTAATTATCAACCCAACAAATTAATTTAGAGTGATGAGATCAAATCAATAATTCAAGTACCAGATACTCAAGATGTCCATAGCCGGGGACACGACTAACCATGATTAGTTTGTACACTCTGTAGAGGTATGCGCACTTCTCCCGATAAGACTCGATCTCCTCCGTTGGATTTCTCGCACTACATGGTGTTTGAGAAACGGATGACCGAGACACAGTCTTTCAGAAGCATTAAATCTAACCCCGGGTAGACCGTACCAACCTACATCCCCTACATCTGCTAGTCTACCACTAGAAGACGTCACACAACATACTCAACTATGCCAGAGCCCATAATGGCTTGTGGCTGCACACGGAAGTTTCTAGCATAAATAATCTTATGATCCCTTTGAGCCCGGGTGGCGGACCGTAGGATGATCACACGGGTACTCCGGGATATCCTAGGACAACACTGGATTCTCTAGGTGCCCACAAGCAATCCACCCAAATGTGTATTAAAGTTTCCACCTTAAGTTGAACCATTAATTAACAATCTCACATCTGTCATGGATTCACTCAAACCCAATCCACGTCTACGAGCATAGCATATCAATATAAGCATAGCGTAGAAGTAACTCCCAAGGGGTTTGATAATAAAAGGGCAATAGGTTCTAGCTCATCATCTACTTCCCAAACCCACATATTAAGTGATCCTACTCATGCAATGTGTGAGAGTTGAAACTAATGCATAAAAACTAGGTAATAAAAGGGTATGATCAATGTGTTACTTGCCTTTCTGACGATCCGCAAAACCTAGAGATTCATAGTAGACGCTTCGCACTCCGGGTATTCTATCGCAAACAAACAATAGCATACATAAGCACTAAGCAAAGATGCACGAGTAAAACTCAAATAAGAAGATCTAACCAGAAAGTTCAACTCAAGAACTCCAGTTTGCAAAAAGAATCAAATCAAACGGAGCAACGAAACTCAAACTACGAAAGAAACAAGATCCGATTACCAATCTGGACTAAAGTCAAATTTTACAGTACCAAAATAGTGTTCAAGTTGGTTAAACAGAAAGAGGGCTTCGAGACGAAGATCTAGATGCTTGTTTCACCTGATTCGGATAAACGAGCGAAAAGATATACTAGAACGAAGATTAGGGCAGAAATCTCGATCGAAAATAATCGCGGAAAAACCCTGGAAAAAGAAAACTGACGAACAAGCTAACGAACGAACGTTCGCTGTCTGCGGCTAACGGATGAACAACGTTCATTAAAATGAACGTATGGACGAACGTCTGCTATTTAACTAAACCAAAGAAAAACCGATCTAGAAAATAAAACCGATCTAGGGTTTTTTTTTGAAAAACAAAGAAAATCAGGGTTTACCAAAGAAAACCGACCGGCGGGGTCAACGGCGAAGTAAACGGCGAGATCCAGTGACGGCGGCGGCGGAACCGGCGACGACGGGCGGCGCGCGGCGGCGGGGCGGCACGGGCGGCAGCGCGGGGTTCGAGGCGCAGGCGGCGGCTAGGGTTAGGGCTGGTGGCGGCGCGGCTTGGGCCTCGGGGCAACGCGGCCTGCGGCTTATAAAGCCAGTCGGGCCAGGAGTCCTAGCCGGACACGGCCGGGTAGGTCGGTTCACTTTTTTAAATAAATCTTGACGCGGAAAAACAAATAAAATGAATACTAAATAGACTCCAAAAATCCTGAAATAAATTTTCACGGTCCTGACCTCTAATGCAATTTCGAAAAACACATTTTTCCTAATTCAAATAAAATTGCAATAGAATCCAAATAAAATATCTTATTTGATTTTAGTATTTTTTTCCTCTAATATTTCCTTTATTTTGGAGAAGTCATATTATCTCCTCTCATATATTTTAACTATAAATATTTTCAGAGAGGAAAAATAATCAAAACCAAATGATCCTCTTTTCAAAATTTGAGAAAAACTTAAATATGAAAATAACGAAATTCCCAACTCTCTCCGTGGGTCCTTGAGTTGCTTAGATTTTCGAGGATCATGAAATGAAATGCGATAAAATATGATATGCATGAATGACCTATGTATAACATTCCAAATTGAAAATTTGGGATGTTACAAACCTACCCCCTTAAGATGAATCTCGTCCTCGAGATTCGGGTTGGCTTGAAAATAGGTGTGGGTGGTCTTTGCGTAGATCGTCCTCTCGTTCCCAGGTGGCTTCATCCTCAGTATGGTGTCTCCACTGAACTTTGCAAAACTTGATAACCTTGCTGCGAGTAACTCGGCTTGCAAGCTCGAGAATTTTGACTTGTTTCTCCTCATAGGTCAAATCACTATCCAACTGAATTGCTTCCAGGGGCACGGTATCTCTCAGAGGGATATCGACCATCTCGGCATGGCACTTCTTCAGCTGGGAAACGTGAAACACATCATGTACTCCTGACAGTCATTCGGGTAATTCCAACTTGTAGGCAACCTCTCCCAGGCGTTCCAAAACACGGTACGGTCCTACAAATCTCGGAGCTTACTTTCCCTTAACTCCAAAACATTTAACTCCTCGCAGAGGTGATACTCGCAGATATGCTCTATCTCCGATTTCATAGACTACCTCCTTGCATTTTGAGTCTGCATAACTCTTCTGTCTGGACTGAGCTACCTTCAGTCTATCTCATATCAGTTTAACCTTCTCTTCCGACTCCTTAATCAAATCTGGTCCAAACAACTGGCGGTCTCCAACTTCATCCCACATTGACGGTCTCCTACACCTTCGTCCATACAGGGCTTCAAATGGTGCCATCTTCAAACTGGCCTGGTAACTATTGTTGTATGAGAACTCCGCATAGGGTAAGTTGTCGTCCCAACTAGATCCATAATCTAGTGCACAAGCTCTCAACATGTCCTCTAGAATCTAATTGACTCTCTTGGTCCATCCATCTGTCAGCGGATGAAAAGCAGTACTGAACTCTAGCCTGGTACCCAAAGTCTGGTGCAGCTGGTGCCAAAACTTTGAAGTAAACTGCGCTCCTCTATCTGATACGATGGTCCTCGGAACTCCATGCATACATACGATCATGGACATATATATCTTGGCCAACTTCGCACTTGTATAGGTGGTTTTCACTTGGATAAAGTGAGCTACTTTGGTCAAGCGGTCCACTACTACCCAGATAGAATCATATCCCGATCGGGTCCTAGGTAATCCGGTGATAAAATCTATGCCAAGCTTATCCCACTTCCATTTGGCTAATGGCATAGGCTGTAGTAATTCTGCTGGCTTCTGATGTTCTGCCTTCACTCTCTGACATACATCACATACGGCTACATACTCAGTAATATCCTTCTTCATTCTGGTCCACCAAAAACGCTCCTTTAAATCCAAATACATCTTGGTCTTTCCGGGGTGTATCGAGTATGGCGAGTCATGAGCTTCCTGAAGTATCAACTTCCTGATCTCTGCATTATTGGGCACAAACACACGGTCCTCAAACCACAAGGTGTCGTGTTCATCCTCACGAAAACCTTTGGCTTTTCCTTCACTCATCTTCTCCTTTATTTCGGCAATTTATTTGTCATCCTTCTGAGCTTCTCGAATCTTTCCCAATAATGTTGATTGAACCTCCAATGCTGCAACAAAACCTCTAGGGATGATCTCCAAAAGAAGCTCTCTGAGATCTTCTGCTATCTCCTTTGGCAAACCTCATGTTACTAAGGTATTGGCATAACTCTTCCGTCTCAAAGCATCTGCTACGACATTGGCCTTTCCTGGATGATAGTGCAACTTCATATCATAATCCTTTATGAGCTCCAACCATCTCCTCTGCCTGAGGTTCAACTCCTTCTGTGTGAAAATGTACTTCAAACTCTTATGATCCATGTACACATCACAATGGTTCCCAATAAGAAAATGTCTCCAGGTCTTGAGTGCATGCACTATAGATGCTAACTCCAAGTCATGTGTGGCATAATTCAACTCATGCCGTTGAAGTTGACGTGAGGCATAAGAAACAACTCTCCTGTATTGCATAAGCACTCCTCCATGTCCTAAGCGAGAGGCATCGCAATACACCTGGAAATCCTTGTGTATATCTGGAAGAATCTGCACTGGGACTGTAGTCAAACGTTTCTTCAACTCCTGGAAACTTGCTTCGCATTCTTCAGTCCAATGGAAGTTGGTGTCCTTTTTCAACAATGTCGTCATAGGCTTCGCAATCTTGGAAAAATTCTCAATGAATCTTCGATAGTATCCCACGAGTCCAAGAAAACTGCGGATCTCTCCAACTAAGGTGGGTGCCAACCACTTAGTGACTGACTGAACCTTGGTAGGATCCACTTCTATACCTTCTCCTGATATAACATGTCCAAGAAATCCAACTTCCTTCAACCAAAACTCACATTTTCCAAAATGGCATATAACTGATGTTCCCTGAGCTTCTCAAGAACCAAACACAAATGCTCCTTGTGTTCCTCTTCATCCTTTGAGTATACCAAGATATCATCAATGAACACCACAACAAACTTATCCAAGAATTCCATGAACACCTTATTCATCATACTCATGAAATAGGCGGGGGCATTAGTCAGTCCGAATGAAATAATCATATACTCGTATAGCCCATACGTTGTGGTGAAAGCTGTCTTAGGTATATCCTTTTCTCAAATCTTCAGCTGGTGGTTTCCTGATCGCAGGTCGATTTCCGAAAATACTTTAGCCCCTTGCAGCTGGTCAAACAAATCATTGATCATCGGCAGTGGGTACTTGTTCTTGATCGTCACTTCATTCAATGCCCGATAGTCAACAACCATTCTCAGAGATTTATCCTTCTTCTCAACCAAGATCACTGGGGCTCCCCATGGTGATGAACTTCGTCAAATGTAACCTTTCTCCAATAGCTCCCTGATCTGCTTCTAAATCTCCTCCAGATCATCTGCAGGCATCCGTTAGGGTCTGTTCGATATCGGTCTGGTGCCTGGCAATAGCTCTATCAAAACTCAATATCATGGTCTGGCGGCATGCCTAGTAATTCCTATGGAAATACATCCAGGTAATCCTTCACTACAGGCACTTCTTCCTGAACAACTCCAGTCGTGGAATTGTCACGGCAGATGTCCTAGTGTGAGGACTTAGTCATGAGGCCAACGCATTTATATGGTAGCTTGAGAGGGATTGAGCGGAATCGACAGACACAACACAAGACAAGGATTTAGACAGCTTTAGGCCCCGGGAAACATCATCTGGTAACAACCCTACATGCTGTTTGTGGCTAGGTTTCATTATCATCACGAGGGAGTCGCTGTAAACCGGCTCTCCCCGTTATCCCTAACTTGTCTCCCCCCTCTTGGGGTGCCCTGCCCCTCCTTATATATGTTGAAGGGGCGGGTTACATGTAGAGTCCTACTCGGATTAAGACTTAAACTATTCTAACTTCTCTTCATGGGCTTCTTAACGTCTTGGGCTTCATAACGTCTCGGGCTTCATAAACCCAGGGGACTCTATCTGTCGGGTTATGACTGTCAACCGAGTTATCATTTGTCTGCCGGTTTATGATGGTCTGCCGGGTTATGAACTGACTTAACACCTGTCGGGTAATCATCTGACTTAACACATGTCGGGTTATCATCTGACTTAACACCTACCGGGTTACCAAATCCCAGCCGGGTTATAACTCTGGCCAGGTCATACCACACGGTATATCCCCGACATTAGCCCCCAGTTTAATTTGGATTTATCCATGTTAAACTGATCCTGATCATCCTTAAGTCCTTGTCATTTCCTTCTTCTAGAAAATCCGAGTCAATAGGCTAGGTTCATAATCAATTTGCTGACATTGGTTTGTCAGAGAGAAATATTGTGAAGAATAATTCATTTGACTCAGCTCCCAATGCTTAACAAAAATATTGATCTTTGAAATACTCATCTGAACTTCAGCCAATTTAAGGATGTGGAACTTGCCAGTTTATCATTGCCAAAATTGCCGGTTTATAAATATTCATGGCAGCGGGTCATAATTGTAGTTATCATCAACCTTGAAAATATACCTCTTATATGCATATCACTTGTAACCCCCAAGTCTTAAGAAGGTAGCGTAGCAACAGCTTAAGAATTGCTTCAATACGAATGTCACAAGCTTGAAGAGATCCATGTTGTTCATCTCAAGCATTAGTCATAAACTGAGTATTCCACATGTGTAGCCTCCATGTGCCGGGTTGTCATGCTTGTAGCAACCTAGGACTTGTTAATTGCCTGATGCTCATAAAAACTTCAATCAGTGTAGCCCCCAAGGGCCGGGTCATTATGCAAATAATGAGTAGGGACTTTGAAAATATGATCATGTAGACTTTAACAACAACGTGTAGCCTCCAAGGGCCGGCTCAGTAAGATAATACTGAGCTGGGACTTTATATATACTTCATTGAAAATAACATCATATGATGTAATCTCCACCATGGGGCTTGAACCCACGTCCACAAGGTTAAGAGCTTTGTGCTTTACCAACTGAGCAGTGGATCCTTCAATATAATGGATGAAAACTTGTGTACCTTGAATTGTTCACAGGAGCAATTGGTAGCCCCCAAGGACCGACTCATTATGATATGGTGAGTCGGGTCTTCGATAAGACTAGTAAAAATGACTTTGCATTAGCCCCCAAGTGTCATGGTGCATGCTTGCAGTGACATGAGACTTGCATATTTGATGTGATCTCAACTTGAATAATGTAACCCCAAGTGCCGGGTCGTCAGCCTGCAGCGACTCGGGACTATTCCTTCCATTATAGAATGAATCATATCCATTTATAAAATAATAGTCATTGCACTAAAGCGACTTTGAAAACCTCAATCATAATATTGGTTATTGATAACCATAATAAAAATCCAGCCATGTTGGCTATTAAAGATCTGAATAATATAACCTGGTTTGAAAACCTATTCCTGCCATATAACCCGGCATATCCATGCCCATATGATACATGCTATGATGATGTAATGATGATGCAATGTATGACGCAATATATGATGATGCATGTGTATGACCAAGAGGGTTTAAGCTATAGTTCAGATACGACCAGAGCCCCCAAGTAGTCATAATTGTGGCATTGTGCCGATCAAGAGGTGTAGCTATGGTTCGAATATGACCAAGCCCCCAAGTGATTTCCCTGGTGGACTTAAGCCTATCAAGAGGTGTAGCTATGGTTCGAATACGACCAAGCCCCCAAGTTATTTCCCTGGTGGGCTTAAGCCTATCAAGAGGTGTAACTATGGTTCGAACACATAGCCCCAAGTGATTTCCTTGGTGGCCTTAAGCCTATCAAGAGGTGTAACTATGGTTCAAACACATAGACCCCAAGTGATATTGTGAGTTGTGCACAAGGGATACCCATGTTTGAGCTGTGCTATGCAGCAGACTCTCTTTGGCCCCTTGCGATAATATTGGCTTGATAGCCGGATTACCGAAGTAACCAAAGTTGTGCTCTTATGATAATATTGGCTTGGTAGCCATATTAATAGGGTAGTCACAGGTGTGATCAACAATATGATAAGCCAATAAGGCAGGATACCCATGTTTGAACCGCGCATCATGGCAGCAAGTTCTCTTTGGCAACCTTTAATTTTTCTAAGAACTCGAACTTGTGAGAGGTGAACTCTTTTTGAGCCGGAATTTTTATACCGGATATTGAGAGCGTCAGAGCTTTGCAAGAGTTAGTTTCCTCTTAAACCAGATTTGAACCAGATACTAAAGGCTTCAACGCTTTGTGGGAGACGGGATTTCTCTTAAACCGGACTATAAACCGGAAGCATCATTTGTGAGCCGGAATATCTCTGACAGCCTTTAAATTGTCATCAATATAATAGTAGCCTCCTGGACCGGGTTAACTTTCCCTTCAATGTCTTGGGGCACTTGAATTTGGTGAAACTAGCAAGACTTGCTGAATCATATCATCATAGACCCCGAGTCTTAAGATGACCCAAGGAGTTGTCTTGAGATTTTCCGTACTTGACCATAGCAAAAAGTATATATCATTGGTGTTGATAACGCAATGTGAATCCACATAAAGTTGAGGTAACTGCGGCAGGTTATAAATGATCCCTTACGAGCCGTGTCAGCAACTCGGCCAATGGTTCCTTCCAACTAGCTGTTTGAAGTTAACCAAACTATAGTGGCAGCGATTTGTGCGCATGTCCATTGAGCCATCCAACGCAGACAGCAGCTGAATGATAATTTTCCTTCAATTTGTTGAAAGAAAACTGGGCTACCCAAGCAGTGACTTGCTCATACTGAATAAATAGCTCATGTAGACAGGTGCGGCCCGGTGTGTTGATGTAGACCAGACCGCAAGGGCGGTAGCGTAAGCACTTCCGTTGAGCACGGCAGCACGGATAAATGTAGTGCAAAATGATGATGCTATGCACTCCATATCCGTGATATAACTCCACTTCAGCGGTGAATAATTGTCCTGATGTATTTGGATGATAGATGATATTATCGTCTCTGCCATGGTCATGGAACAAACATATTAAAAGGAGGACAATTGTTCCCAGAGGAACTTAAATTAAATTGAAAAAATAAATAAGGTGGATAGCACCTGATTTTTTCCTGGGACGTCAAGCCAGTCATGTCCGCCGTCGTTTTTCCAATTGATCTGAATTTTACTGCTTCCACTTTTTTTAAGCAGAGGGCGACGAGGCCCCAGGCGGGTCAACAACGGAGGCTTGTTAATCGGGGGCAGCGGCTTAATCTAGAGACGGTTTAGACGCGACTCCAACCAGCGGCTCAAAAAAGCAGGGCCGTAAGGGCGGCTCGATGACTTGAGTAGAAGTGGCTGACGGAGGTAACTCTGGTGGTCGACGGCCCAACACAGTAGCCGAGGCGGCTTGCAGGCAGAGAAACAGAGGCGGAACCGCAGCGGCTCCGTGGCGGCAGGGTGGCCCGTCCTCGGACGCGATGTGATGAAGCGGCAACTCGGTAGCGGTTTAGCACATTAGGCAGCTCATGCCCCTGCTGGAAACATGCGCGTAAGACAGCGGTTCAACGCGGTGACTCGCGAGCATCGGGCTAGACCGCGGCAGCCCAAGGCAGAGGCCAGTCCGGTTTAAAAAATGCAGGGCGGGTCACTCAGTGGCAGTTTCGAGGAAGAGCACGGATGGTCGGGATGCGGCCATTGACTCGGCGGCAGAAATAAGTCGGTAGCAGGGAGGAAAACCGCGACAAAGGCGGCTCGGAGACGAGCAGATGAAACGAGGCCGTAATCCGGGGTGATGCGAAACCACGGCGGCCGACTCGGCGAAGGACAGGGCAGGGAAGAACGGGTGCGGCCGATGGAGACCGGCGATTCACGGCGGCGTAGTCCGGCGCATTGGTGGCGGCGGTGGCGGAGGCTTCAACAACGACCGGCGCAGCAGTGGCATGTCACAACAGCGAAGGCAGGGAGCGCTCGGGGCGAGGCCGCGGACGTCGATGTCTCAAGGAGACCCCCAGTTGAAGAGAGTGGATCACGGGTGGGGGAGCAGCATCAACCAGCCGGTCAGGTATATGCGCGACGCTGTGGCCGGAAGTAGAAACTGCAGTGAGAGAATTTACATGAGTACTCTTAGGAGTATGCCTAGATACGTATTTAATCCTTTTTCTCTCCGGGGTGGTGAGTAAAATCGACTTACTCGCGCGATCAATGTTTCCTCCATACTTCGATAACCAATCCATCCCCAGTATCACATCCAATCCTTGGGATTCCAAAATTATTAAGTCTGATTGGAAAACATGCTGCCAATGGTTAAGGGTAACCGGTCGCACCATCGGCTGGCCATATACTCTACCCCTGGTGAACTCACTAGCAAGGGTGTCCTAAGGGCTAAGGTGGGTAACTTAAACTTGTCCACAAATCCCCTTGAAATGTATGAATGTGATGCACCAGTATCGAAAAGAACAATTGCGGTAAATGACTTAACCAAAAACTTACCGATAACTGCATCAGGCTGCTCTTCAACCTCCTCCATGTTCATGTGGTTCACTTGTCCCCTGTTGAAAGGGTTGGGCTTGTTCCTAGAGCTTCCATTGTCGTTCCCATTCTTCACTTCAGGGCACTCAGTGGCATAGTGTCCAGTCTTACCGCACTTGAAACAAGTAATGTGACTTAGATCCATCTTGGCGGGTGTGGCTGGGTTAGAGCAGTTCTGATTGCTGCTTGCCCCATTCCCATTCTTGGGGCCATTGTGGTTATGAGAACTTCCTCCGTTATGGGTGTGGCCTCCATGGTTATGGTTAATTCCTCCCGAGTTCGGGGTGAAACGACATTTCTGCGGAGCTCCTGAATTGTACTTCCCTTGTCCGTACTTCCTCTTACGGCTCTCAATCTGCTGCTGCTTCCCTTCAATCATAAGAGCCTTGTCTACCAACTCCTCGTAGATGTTGAATGTTGCCACCATCATCTGCATGCTCATCTCATCATTCAGCCCTTCCATAAACTTTTCCTGCTTCACGGCGTCTGTGGCCACATCATTTGGGGCATAGCAAGATAACTTACTAAACACCTCCACGTACTGACCTACAGTATGATTCCCCTGGCATAAGTTGTGAAACTCACGCTTCTTCATGCTCATAGCTCCAGTTGAGACATGGGCTGTGCGGGAAGCTTGCTGAAACTGCTCTCAAGTGACATTTGCTATGGGAAAAGTGGCTATGTAATTCTCCCACCATGCGGCTGCGGGTCCATCCAATTGGTGTGCGGCAAAACGCGCCTTCTCAACATCTGTGCAACCGGCAGTGGTTAACTCCCTTCCAATCCTGCGTAGCCAGTCATCCGCAACTATGGGCTCGGTGCTACTGGAGAACACTGGCGGCTGTAAGTCAGAAAACGGGCTAAGTTGTCAACTGGTGGTGGTGGCGGAGGGTTGTTGTTATTGTTGTTGTTGCATTCATTCTGAACTAACAACTGCATCAAGGTATTCGGCCGCTGGATCAACTGAGTGAGCTCTAGTGGGAAGACAAATCCGGGGTCACGTCTCGGAGGCATCTGATGGGTTTAGAGGGGAGAGATTAGAATAGAATGAGGTCTAGTGAGAAGCACTACCCATATGCACATGAGACAAACACAATCATATCATATCACTCAATCAATCAAGCAAGGGCATACAATCGATATAACTATCATTACAGTGCTCGGACTATTCTATATACATGGGGGAACACTACTGATCATATGGTGGTCTACTAGAAATTTTGATTGGTGGAAGACTCCATGATATCCGCTCCAGCTTCGTCTTCATAGTCATCATCACTACCATCAGGGTCGGAGTCGGTGTCGTCGATGATGACGTAGTCTTCAGAACGAATCTCCTTGGGTTCATCGTCTTCTCCTCCTGGTGCGGGGTCTCCCATGAAAACTTCTAGCTTCCTCGTCAGGTCATCATTCATCTCCACAAGTATCATCATTTCCTCCTCATATCCATCGCATGTACAGTTGAGTTCCTCTTCTAGCTATGTGATCCTGGTCATTGCCTTCTTCAAATCTATCATGTTTGCGCACATCTGGTTCTCCTGGTGACGAATGTGATGATTTAACTCCTGGATGAATGCTGCAATGGACTTGTCCTTCCTGGTGCTGATCATCTCCCATTGCTCATCTCGGCGCCCACATATCTCATAGATAGTGTCCTTAAGCTCCTTGTGATAAACTTCGCCGATGCGTCCGATGGCGATGTGGGCTGCCATGCTCTTTCCTAGACTCCAGGTTGGTGCATCAAAAGAAAACTCTATGGGCTCAGTGACTTGTGTGAATGTCCTTCCTGGAACTTGAACTCGAATCATCCAACGTTCCTCTTCTGGTAGTGTGGCGGTGTAGGTTCCGGTGAAGCTTGGTATTCCGATGTTCGGATACCTAGTGACTTCCTTCAAGTGTCGTCCAAATGGGGTGTCTTCATCCGGCTGAGAAAACTTGTTCCTTGAGTCCACCATCCAAAAGAGTAGAAAATGGAGAGGAGTCAGAAATGAGTAGAGAAGAGTGATCTATGTCTCATCTTAGTGGTCGTGTCCTACATTCAGCGTGTGCTCTGATACCATCTTGTAGTGACCCGACCTCAGACGGTCATGTCTCTGTGCTTCAGTGTCATCCCTGGATCGGTAATGCTGACACACACAGTACTCGAAGGATTTATAACAGAGTAGCAATCACACACTTATTACATCGAATGTCTCAAAAGAGAACTTATTACAATAAATATGGCTTAAGTCCATCTAAATAAAATAACAATGGAAGGCTGGGAAGATAAAGCGAGTCCATCAACTCCAACGGCATAGTTGAGTGGACGATAAATGACCTATGGCATCTTACTCGTCGTCTGAAAAGTTTGCAACATGATATGTTGCAGCCCCAAACGGGTCAACACATGGAATATGCTAGCAAAATAACACAATAGAGCAATGAACAAATAAAGGCTATCACTACATGCATATATGGCTGGTGGAGGCTCTATGGTTATATTGTTTTGCGAAAATCCAATTTTTCCCTACAACACGGAAGTTTCTAGCATGAATAATCTTATGATCCCTTTGAGCCTGGGTGGCGGACCGTAGGATGATGACACGGGTACTCCGGGATATCCTAGGACAACACTGGATTCTCTAGGTGCCCACAAGCAATCCAGCTAGATGTGTATTAAAGTTGCCACCTTAAGTTGAACCATTAATTAACAATCTCACATCTGTCATGGATTCACTCAAACCCAATCCACGTCTACGAGCATAGCATAGCAATATAAGCATAGTGTAGAAGTAACTCCCAAGGGGTTTGATAATGAAAGGGCAATAGGTTCTACCTCGTCATCTACTTCCCAAACCCACATATTAAGAGATCCAACTCATGCAGTGTGTGAGAGTTGAAACTAATGAATAAAAACTGGGTAATAAAAGGGTATGATCAATGTGTTACCTGCATTGCTGACGATCAGCAAAACCTAGAGATTCGTAGTAGCATGCTTCACACTCCGGGTATTCTATCGCAAACAAACAATAGCATACATAGGCACTCAAGCAAAGATGCATGGGTAAAGCTCAAATAAGAAGATATAACCAGAAATTTCAACTGAAGAACTCCCGTTTGCAAAAAGAATCAAATCAAACGGAGCAACGAAACTCAAACTACGAAAGAAACAAGATCCAATTACTAATCTGGACTAAAGTCAAATTTTACAGTACCAAAAGCGTGTTCAAGTTGGTTAAACAGAAAGAGGGCTTCGAGACAAAGATCTAGACGCTTGTTTCATCTGATTCGGATAAAGGAGCGAAAACATATACTAGAACGAAGATTAGGGCAGAAATCACGATCGAAAATAAACATGGAAAAACCCTGGAAAAAGAAAACTGACGAATAGGCTAACGAACGAACGTTCACTGTGTGCGGCTAACAGATGAACAGCGTTCGTTAAAACGAACATATGGACAAATGTCCGCTATTTAATTAAACCGAAGAAAAACCGATCTAGAAAATAAAACCGATATAGGTTTTTTTCGAAAAACAAAGAAAACCGGGGTTTACCGAAGAACACCGACCGGCGGGGTCAACGGCGAAGTCAACGGTGAGATCCGGCAATGGCAGGCGGCGGCGGGGCGGCGCGGGGTTCGAGGCGAGGGCGACAACTAGGGTTAGGGCTGGTGGCGGCGCGGCTTGGGCCTCGGGGCAACGCGGGCTGCGGCTTATAAAGCCAGCCGGGCCAGGAGTCCTAGCCGGACACGGCCCGGTAGGTCGATTCACTTTTTTTAAATAAATCTTGATGCGGAAAAACAAATAAAAGAAATACTAAATGGACTCCAAAAATCCTGAAATAATTTTTCATGGTCCTCTAATAATATGCGGACAAAGTGAACATTTATTTAGATGTCCCTCGAACTCTAGATCCAGCTGAGGCCGAGGGAGAGTTTCGTCAGCACGATGGCTTGGTGACGGTGATGATGAAGTTACCGACGCAGGGCTTCGCCTAAGCACTACGACAATATGACCGAGGTGGAAAACTGTGGAGGGGGGCACCGCACACGGCTAAAGATCAACTTGTGTGTCTATGGGGTGCCCCTCCCCCGTATATAAAGGAGGGGAGGAGGAGGAGGGCCGGCCACAAGGGGCGCACCAAAAGGGGAGATTCCTACTTCTAGTAGGAGTAGGTTTCCCCCTTTCCTAATCCAAGTAGGAGAACAAGGAAGGAGAGGAGAGGGAGAAGGAAGGAGGGGGGCGCCGCCCCCTCTCTAGTCCAATTCGGACCAGCCCATGGGGGGGTCCTCCCCTTGTGGCCCTTCTCTCCTTTCCACTAAGGCTCATGAAGGCCCAATACTTCCCCCGGCAAATTCCCGTAACTCTTCGGTACTTCAAAAAATACCTAAACCACTCAAAACCTTTCTGATGTCGAAATATAGCCTTCCAATATATCGATCTTTACATCTCGACCATTTCGAGACTCCTCGTCATGTCCGTGATCTCATCTGAGACTCCGAACAAACTTCGGTCATCAAATCACATAACTCATAATACAAATCGTCTTCGAACATTAAGCGTGCAGACCCTACGGGTTCGAGAACTATGTAGACATGACCGAGACATATCTCCGGTCAATAACCAATAGCGGAACCTGGATGCTCATATTGGCTGCTACATACTCTATAAAGATCTTTATCGGTCAAAGCACATAACAACATACGTTGTTCCCTTTGTCATCGGTATGTCAGATTCGATCGTCGGTATCATCATACCTAGTTCAATCTCATTACCGGCAAGTCTCTTTAGTCGTTCCATAATGCATTGATACGTCTCCAACGTATCTATAAATTTTGATAGTTCCATGCTATTATATTATCTGCTTTGGATGTTAATGGGCTTTATTTTACACTTTTATATTATTTTTGGGACTAACCTATTAACCCAAGGCCCAGTGCAAATTGTTGTTTTTTTGCCTATTTTAGCGTTTCACAGAAAAGGAATATCAAACGGAATCCAAACGGAATGAAACCTTCGGGAACGTGATTTTTGGAACAAACGTGATCCAGAGGACTTGGAGTGGACGTCAAGAAACAAACGAGGAGTCCACGAGGCAGGGGGGCGCGGCTACCCACTGGGCACGCCCTCCCCCCTCGTGGTCCCCTCGCGGCTCAACCGACCTACTTCTTCCTCCTATATATACTCATATACCCTGAGAATATCCAGGAGCACCACGAAATCCTATTTCCACCGCCGCAACCTTCTGTACCCAAGAGATCCCATCTTGGGGCCTTTACCGGATCTCCGCCGGAGGGGGCAATGATCACGGAGGGCCTCTACATCAATTCCATGGCCTCTCCGGTGATGTGTGAGTACTTTACTTCAGACCTTCGGGTCCATAGTTATTAGCTAGATGGCTTCTTCTCTCTCTTTGAATCTCAATACAAAGTTCTCCTCGATCTTCTTGGAGATCTATTTGATGTAACTCTTTTTTGCGGTGTGTTTGTCGAGATCCGATGAATTGTGGGTTTACGATCAAGTCTATCTATGAACCATATTTGATTCTTCTCTGAAATCTTTTATGTATGATTGGTTATCTTTGCAAGTCTCTTTGAATTATCGGTTTGGTTTGCCTACTAGATTGATCTTTCTTGCAATGGGAGAAGTGCTTAGCTTTTGGTTCAATCTTGCGGTTCTCGATCCCAGTGACAGAAAGGGAAACGACATGTATTATATTGTTGCCATCGAGGATAAAAAGATGGGGTTTATATCATATTGCTTGAGTTTATCCCTCTACATCATGTCATTTTACCTAATGTGTTACTCTGTTCTTATGAACTTAATACTCTAGATGCATGCTGGACAGCGGTCGATGTGTGGAGTAATAGTAGTAGATGCAGGCAGGAGTCGGTCTACCTGTCACGGACATGATGCCTATATACATGATCATGCCTAGATATTCTCATAATTATTCGCTTTTCTATCAATTGCTCAACAATAATTTGTTCACCCACAGTAATACTTATGCTCTCTTGAGAGAAGACACTAGTGAAACCTATGTCCCCCGGGTCTATTCTCCATCATATTAAGCTTCCGTCAACAAGCTATTTCTATTAGCTTTTATTTTGCAATCTTTACTTTTAATATTTTCTTAAAAATACCAAAATTATTATTTTATCATCTCTATCAGATCTCACTCTCGTAAGTGACCGTGAAGGGATTGACAACCCCTTTATCGCGTTGGTTGCGAGGTTCTTATTTGTTTGTGTAGGTAAGATGGACTTGCGTGTGGCCTCCTACTGGATTGATACCTTGGTTTTCAAAAACTGAGGGAAATACTTATGCTACTTTGCTGCATCACCCTTTACTCTTCAAGGAAAACCAACACAGTGCTCAAGAGGTAGCATGAATCATCCCATAACTAACTCTTTAGTGACATTGCTTGCAAGGCTTATAGTGATGTGCATTACTGAGAGGGCCCAGAGATACCTCTCCGACAATCGGAGTGACAAATCCTAATCTCGATCTATTCCAACTCGACAAACACCATCGGAGTCACCTGTAGAGCATCTTTATAATCACCCAGATACGTTGTGACATTTGATAGCACACTAAGTATTCCTCCGGTATTCAGGACTTGCATAATATCATAGTCATAGGAACATGTATAAGTCATGAAGAAAGCAAAAGCAATAAACTAAATGATCATAGTGCTAAGCTAACGTATGGGTCTTGTCCATCACATCATTCTATAATGATGTGATCCCGTTCATCAAATGACAACACAGATCCATGGCTAGGAAACTTAACCATCCTTGATTAACGAGCTAGTCAAGTAGAGGCATACTAGGGACACTCTGTTTGTCTATGTATTCACACATGTACTAAGTTTCCTGTTAATACAATTCTATCATGAATAATAAACATTTATCCTTATATAAGGAAATATAAACAACAACTTTATTATTGCCTCTAGGGCATATTTCCTTCACTCTCTTGGCCCATAAGGCCCATATCTTTGCACGGGGTGCCCCGAACCCCTTACGGTGACCCGATATGTACCCGATACCCTCCGGAACAGTTTTGGTGTCCGAATAGTATCGTCCTATATATATATATATATATATATATATATATATATATATATATTAATATTTACCTCTTGACCATTTCGAGACTCCTCGTCATGTCTATGATCTCATCCGGGACTCTGAACAACATTCGATCACCAAATCACATAACTCATATAATACAAAATCGTCATTGAACGTTAAGCATGTGGACCCTACTGGTTCGAGAACTATGTAGACATGACCGAGACACCTCTCTGGTCAATAACCAATAGCGGAGCCTGGATGCTCATATTGGCTCCTACATATTCTACGAAGATATTTATCGGTGAAACCGTAATGACAACATACATTATTCCCTTTGTCATCGGTATGTTGCTTGTCCGAGATTCGATCATCGGTATCTTCATACCTAGTTCAATCTCCTTATGGGCAAGTCTCTTTACTCTTTCCATAATACATCATCCCGCAACTAACTCATTAGTCACTTTGCTTGCAAGGCTCTTATGATGTGTATTACCGAGAGGGCCCCGAGATACTCAGAGTGACAAATCCTAATCTCGATCTATGCCAACGCAACAAACACCTTCGGAGATACCTGTAGAGCATCTTTATAATCACCTAGTTACGTTGTGACGTTTGATAGTACACAAGGTATTCCTTCGTTATCCGGGAGCTGCATAATCTCATAGTCGAAGGAATATGTATTTGACATGAAGAAAGCAATAGCAATAAAACTTAACGATCAATATGCTAAGCTAACGGATGGGTCTTATTCATCACATCATTCTCCTAATGATGTGATCCCGTTCATCAAATGACAACACATGTCTATGGTTAGGAAACTTAACCATCTTTCATTAACGAGCTAGTCTAGTAGAGGCTTACTAGGGACACGGTGTTTTGTCTATGTATCCACACATGTATCAAGTTTCCGGTTAGTACAATTCTAGCATGAATAATAAACATTTATCATGATATAAGGAAATATAAAATAACAACTTTATTATTGCATGTAGGGCAAATTTCCTTCAGTCTCCCACTTGCACTAGAGTCAATAATCTAGTTCACATTGCCATGTGAATAACACCCATAGTTCACATCGCCATGTGATTAATACCCAAAGGGTTTACTAGAGTCAATAATCTAGTTCACATCGCCATGTGATTAACACCCAAAGAGTAATAAGTTGTGATCATGTTTTGCTTTTGAACGGGTCTGCCACATTCAGATTCGTATGTATTTTGAAAATTTCTATGTATATAATCCTCTGCATCAAGCTACTCTATCTAATTGCTCCGACTTTCAATATGTATTCAGAATGAGACTAAGAGTCATCTGAATCGGTGTCAAAGCCTGCATCGACGTAACCCTTCACGACAAACTCTTTATCGCCTCCATAACCGAGAAACATTTCTGTAGTCCTCTTTAGGTACCTAAGGATAATTTTGACCGCTGTCCAGTGATCTGCTCCTAGATCACTATTGTACCCCCTTTGCGAAATTCATGGCAAGGTATACAATAGATCTAGTACACAAATGGCATACTTTATAGAACCTATATGGCTGAGGCATAGGGAATGACTTTCATTCTCTCTCTATCTTCTGCCGTGGTCGGGTTTTGAGTCTTACTCAACTTCACACCTTGCAACAAAGACAAGAACCCTTTCGTTGACTGATCTATTTTGAACTTCTTCAAAAAAAATTGCCAAGGTATGTGCTTTGTGAAAGTCCTATTAAGCGTCTTGATCTATCCCTATAGATCTTTGATAACCCACAAGTATAGGGGACCGCAACGGTTTTCGAGGGTAGAGTATTCAACCCAAATTTATAGATTCGACACAAGGGGAGCCAAAGAATATTTGAAGGTATTAGCTGCTGAGTTGTCAGTTCAACCACACCTGGAGATTAATTATCTGCAGCAAAGTGATCGGTAGCAAAGTACTTCCTCTGTAAACTAATATAAGAGCATTTAGATTACTACTTTAGTATGCTAAACGCTCTTATATTAGTTTCCAGAGGGAGTAGTATGATAGTTTTGATAATAGTGGCAACAGTAACGGTAACTGTCAGGGAATTGTCACGGCAGATGTCCTAGTGGAAGGACTTAGTTGTGGAGCCATTGTGATGTAATTAGCTTAAAGGGGTTAAAACGGGACAAAGGACACAAGGAATTTATACTGGTTCAGTCCCTTACGGTGAAGGTAAAAGCCTAATCCAATTTGAGGTGGTATTGCTAGGGTTTCGATTACCAAGGAGCGAATATGCTTAGCCTGGCTTTCGATCTGTTGTCTCTTACCCTAAGCCGCTGCCAGGTCGTCCCCTTATATACACGCGTTGATGCCCCGCGGCTTACAGAGTCCCGGCCGGCTCATACAAACGTGTCAGGCCCGGTGACTTATCTTACATGCCTTATAATACAAGTCACATATACATGGCAGTTTACACTTACGTGCCTTAAGCCATCTTTGGTTTTTGGGCCCTTTAACAAGCCTACTACATGAACCGCCATCTTCAACATATTCATGGGCTTGGTTTATGAACCGCCATTGGGATAAACCGGCCCCTCCTGGGCGGGTCATATCCAATAGTCATATCCCCAACATTAGGCCCCAGGTTGATTTGAACTTATTCATGTCAATCTTCAACATTTAGAAAAAAATCCTTCTTCATCTTCTTATGAGATATTGTAACTCGCCATGATGTCATCTCCTGAGATTGCGGTACCCCACCGTGACATCGCCTGCTATTAATATTATATACGGCCCAAATCTTAATAAATCTTCTGTTTTAATGAACATCCAAAAATCGAGGCGCTCACGCCATCACATATCCATTTTCTTGTATCCTCGATTCCCACGCATGCCACTTATCCTTCCAGCCTTATAAACAGGGCCACGGGTCCTATTTTTACTCTCCCCCTTTTGCCTTCTCGTCTTCATCTTCTTCCTTGCAACGCTCCAGTGCGCCCGAGCTCCGCCGCCGTCGATCTTCATTCACTACTTCAACTCCGGCTGCTGCATCACCCTGAATGAACCAAAACGCCACAGCGCCCCTCTGCTGTTCATCAGCTTCGGTAAGCATTCACCTTTCCTCTTAATAAATCTACCTTAGGGTTTCCCTGTTCGTCGGTGTTCATCATTGTTCCTCCTTCTCTTTCCTAGATTGCATAGTTTTGATCTGAAAACAACACAGATCTTGTGTAGTAATAGTTTAACACTTGTTTTTTAATATCAAAATATACCCTTATTGCAACAGATCTCATCTGGGCATCCCCACTTTTCTGCTGCCGCCACCTTAGGTTTAGATTGTATCTCATTTCTCTGAACAGCTGCAGATCCAATCTTATAGCTCCAATCTGTGAAACTTGTTTGTCCCAACACTTAGTAAAATTGCTCCTGATAGATGTTGAGTACCATTGCTATCACGGCGGCTTACATCACTAGTTATAATTATCCATATATTATTAGGCCCCATTTAAGCCGCCATTCGGAATATATACTGTAGATTTTTTACTTCCGACTTAATGAATCAACTTAACGTGGCAAAAAAATTCTTTCCTTTAGGCTTCTCTCTTCACAATGCCGCCAAAGACAGTCACTTCATGTTACTGGGTTAAGTCCATTGTTACCGAAGACACTCTCAAAGATTTTGTCAAAACCGACTATTTACCAGCAAAAAATTTCATGCATTGGCGCACCCCCAATCCAGGCGAAGAAAGACCTCAACCAAAAGATGATGAGGTCATTGTTTTCACTGACCACATGAACCGGGGCTTCTCACCGCCCGGCTCTAAATTTTTCCGAGATGTCTTGCACTTCTTTCAACTCCATTCGCAAGACATCATACCCAATTTTGTCTCAAACATCTGCAACTTTCAAGTCTTCTGCGAAGTATACCTTCAAGAGGAGCCAAGTGTTGAACATTTTAGAGAATATTTTTATTTGAACTGCCAAAATGAGTTCACGAACGGACCCAGATTGGAACTTAGCGCAATCTCAATTCAACGAAGAAGAGACGCCATATTCCCCTATGCTTACTTGCCAAGTCACCCAAAAGATTGGAACCAGACATGGTTTTACTGCAAAGATACCTCTCCGGCTGACGAGAATCCATTGTCGGGTTATTGTGTCGAGCACCTGGACCCAAAGCATCATCTTCCTAAAAAGCTTACCACTATCGAATGTGCAAAGCTTGCTCCCACCATTGCAAAGGTTAAATCTCTGCTGGGAAATGGGTTAACTGGCATTGATTTGGTTCGGTGCTGGGTTTCTTGGTGAATCATACCCTTGAGCCGCCGTCCTAGCTTAACGTGTACTTACACTGGTGGTATAAAGGATCCGCTGCGCCACAGCTCTGTGTGCTTAACTGACAAGGCAATCAATGAAATGACCAAGTCCCTTTTGAATGAAGATCTAGAAGATTGCAGCAAAGTGGGTCTGAACCCTTTCTGCAAACTTAACCCGCCACCGGATGTGAGTCTCCAAACTCACTTACTTTTACCTCATTATTCAAATACTTTATTAACTCCACCTTTGATGACCTTCACAAGCTGAATCTGATTTTTGGAAAAATAAATATGACCATGAAGCTGCCAAGAAGGCCAGGGCTACCAAGAAAGCTGCCAAGAAAACCACTAAGAAAAATAAGAAGAAATCAAGCGCCTCCAGCATATTTTTACTGGATGAAAACTCTGAGGCGGAGGTAGCCCTTGACTCCCTCGGCTCCTTTTTCAATCACCTTATTGACACTGATTATGCTTAGGATGACACGGGGGCCAGCCAAGCAGCTGAAGAAGAGGTAACTATTATTTTGTCCGACTCAGAGCCTTTGCCAAGACAGAAAATTCGACGGGTAACCCAGAAAGTAAGATTTTCGCACCCTGAGGGAGTCCTGGATTAGGGGGTGTCCGGATGGCCGGACTATACCTTCAGCCGGACTCCTGGACTATGAAGATACAAGATTGAAGACTTCGTCCCATGTCCGGAAGGGACTTTCCTTGGCGTGGAAGGCAAGCTTGGCGATACGGATATGTAGATCTCCTACCATTGTAACCGAGTTTGTGTAACCCTAACCCTCTCTGGTGTCTATATAAACCGGAGGGTTTTAGTCCGTAGGACAACATACAGAACAACAATCATACCATAGGCTAGCTTCTAGGGTTTAGCCTCTCCGATCTCGTGGTAGATCTACTCTTGTACTACCCATATCATCAATATTAATCAAGCAGGACGTAGGGTTCTACCTCCATCAAGAGGGCCCGAACCTGGGTAAAACTTCGTGTCCCTTGTCTCCTGTTACCATCCGGCCTAGACGCACAGTTCGGGACCCCCTACCCGAGATCCGTCGGTTTTGACACCGACATTGGTGCTTTCATTGAGAGTTCCTCTGTATCGTCGCCGTTAGGCTTGATGGCTCCTACGATCATTGACAGCAATGCGGTCCAGGGAGAGACCTTCCTCCCTAGACAGATCTTCGTCTTTGGCGGCTTCGCACTGCGGGCCAATTCACTTGGCCATCTGGAGCAGATCGAAAGCTATGCCCCTGGCCGTCAGGTCAGATTTGGAAGTTTAAACTACACGGCCGACATCCACGGGGACTTGATCTTCGACGGATTTGAGCCACTGCCGAGCGTGCCGCACTGTGACGATGAGCGTGATATAGCTCTTCCGCCAAACAGTGCCCTGGAGGCCGCACCCGCATTAGCTTCGACCCTTAATTCGGAGCCAACTGCGCCGATCGAGGATGGGTGGTTGGACGCCGCCTCGGGGGCTGCGATTCCAACAGCGATCGAGCCGAACACCAGCCCCGCACTCCGCGAGACTCGTGACTCCAAGGAGCCGGACTCCTCTCCGGACTCCGAACCCTCCGCGCCCCTGTCGATCGAATCCGATCAGGCGCCGATCATGGAGTTTACTGCCGCGGAAATCTTTCAGCACTCGCCTTTCGGTGATATTCTGAAGACACTAAAGTCTCTCTCTTTATCAGGAGAGCCCTGGCCGGACTATGGTCAGCAAGGTTGGGATACGGACGATGAAGAAATTCAAAGCCCACCCACCACCCACTTTGTAGCCACTGTCGACGATTTAATTGACATGCTCGACTTTGACTCCGAAGACATCGACGGTATGGACGCTGATGAAGGAGACAATGAAGAACCAGCGCCTGTTGGGCCCTGGAAAGCCACCTCGTCATATGACGTATACATGGTGGACGCACCAAAAGATGACGACGAGGAGTGGAAGGATGCACCGAAGGCTTGTTCCCTCGAGAAGCAGTCAAAGCGGCGACACAAGCGCCGCCCCAAATCCCGCCTCGACAAAAATAACGATCACACAGACCCAGCGCTGGAGCAAGGCGAACCGCTGCCGGACAACGGCAATCCGGATAATCAAACCGAACAAACAAATTCTATCAAGGATAATAGTCCGGACGACATAACGCCGGACAGGCACCCGGAGCAGCAGAACACCCGTAAAAGGCTTGTTGCCACCGCGAGGAGTCTTAAAAAGCAGAAGCAAAGGCTCAAGGTTGCGCAAGACACACTCCAAATCAGATGGAGTAAAATACTCAACACAGCAGCGAGGTATGGCGACAATCGCCCCTCCGAGAGCTGCCCAAAGCAGAAGCTGCTACCTGATTTCGATGAGGAGGCCTCAGACCCCCCACAACCAAATATCAAAGCAGCCACCTGGCCGGATAGACGACCCCTCTACCAACACAGAGCGGCATACAACGCCACTCACAATACAACACGCGACCCATGTGAGGGCTCGCACCCAAAGGACGGCGCAACAAGATCCATCTATAGATCACGCAAGCACGCCCCAGCATACAATGCAACACAACAAACATCCGAACAACGCGGTACACCTAGCTACAGGGGTGCCGCACATCCCCTATGTTTCACCGATGAGGTGCTGGACCATGAATTTCCAGAGGGATTCAAACCCATAAACATAGAGACATACAATGGAACAACAGACCCTGGGGTCTGGATTGAGGACTACATCCTTCATATCCATATGGCTCGAGGAGATGATCTCCACGCCATCAAGTACTTACCCCTCAAGCTCAAAGGGCCAGCTCGTCACTGGCTTAAAGGCCTCCCCGAAAGCTCCATTGGAAGTTGGGAAGAGCTCGAAGACGCCTTTCGGGGAAATTTTCAAGGGACTTATGTCCGACCCCTGGATGCGGACGATTTGAGTCATATAACTCAACAGCCCGGAGAGTCAGCCCGAAAGCTTTGGAACAGGTTTCTTACTAAAAAGAATCAGATTGTCGACTGTCCGGACGCCGAAGCCTTGGCAGCTTTTAAGCATAGCGTCCGTGACGAATGGCTCGCCAGACACCTCGGCCAAAATAAGTCGAGAACGACGGCCGCATTAACAAGCCTCATGACCCGCTTTTGTGCGGGTGAGGATAGCCGGCTAGCCAGATGCAGCACCGGCGACCCTAGTACATCTAAAGTTAGAGATGGAAGCGGGAAATCACGGCGCAACAGCAATAACAAACGCCGGAATAAAGAAGACAGCACGAAGGGCATGGTAGTAAACGCTGGATTCAAAAGCTCTTGGCCAGGTCAGCAAAAGCCGCCCTCTAAAGGCACCAGGGACGAACTGTCCAGCCTCAACAAAATTCTGGACCAAGTATGTCAGATCCATAGTACCCCTGGTAAACCTGCTAATCATACCCACAGAGAATGTTGGGTCTTCAAGCAGTCCGGCAAGCTCAACACCATACACAAGGGGGAGGATACACCAAGTGCAGACGAGGACGAGCCTCCCAAGCAAGACACTGGGGAACAAAAGAAATTTCCACCAGAAGTCAAAACAGTAAATGTGTTACACGTGATCAAGGGAAAAAACAACGCGGCACTCCCAGGAAAATATACCCAAGTGCCTGTCACCGCGAAGTCCTGCCACTGGTCGTCTGAACCGATCACTTTCGACCATCGCGATTACTCAGGATATCACTTCACACGAGTCTTTATGGACGGTGGCAGCAATCTAAACCTAATATATCAGGATACAATCCGCGGGATGGGGTTAGACCCAACAAAAATTCGCCATAGCAATACTACCTTTAAAGGAGTAACGCCAGGCCCAGGGGCTCGTTGTATAGGCTCCCTCCTACTACAAGTTATATTCGGCTCCCCCGATAACTTCCGTCGCGAGCATCTAACCTTCCACATCGCTCCGTTCCAAAGTGGCTATCAAGCACCGCTCGGACGCAAAGCTTTCGCTCGCTTTAATGCAATACCACACTACGCCTCCCTCACACTCAAGATGCCCGGTCCACGTGGCATCATTTCAGTGAACGGAAATATAAAGCGATCTCTGCGCGCCGAAGAGAGTGCGGCTGCCCTGGCTGCCGCACACTAAGGGCGCCTGGACCAGCGAAAGCATCCAATGGGTCGTCAAGACCTCAGAGACAACTAATCAAGTCCGGCGCCCCTATTTATATCGAATAAGTGGTCACACCCCTATTTGTCAATACAAGGGGCTCAACACGCGCAGACAAGTGGCAATCTTTTCTCATCTTGAATTATACACGGTTTCTTTAAAAACTATCTTTTTGCACGACAACTTTTTCACCTAAATTCCTCTCTTTCACAGATGATCATCGTGCTACACCCGTCCAGGATACGGCACAACGGAGACACAGGCGCAGACGTGCAGCAGGGACCCGCTCCAAGAATTATTTTTAGATTAAGACCCTGTGTAAACCTTTTTACTGTCTCTTGTTGATACATATCCACCGTTGAGAAGGATGCTGACTTCTTGGCATGGGCCATGCCAGAACAATGCACGTACCTAGACACAAGGGGCTTCTTACAAAGGCCATTATTTAGGCCCGGTTTATACCACAAAGACCGAGTACCTTAGGGAGTGTTCGGCGTCGCGAGTTTGGCCTTATATGCATCAGCTCCGAATCATTGTCTTTGGTCAAATGTTGGGTTTGCCCGGCTCCTGTGCTTTGGTGCCTTACGTTCCGCTTTACCGGCTAAGGTAGAACTAGGAGAACTACTGTGATTGTGCCCTGGTTCATCCGGACGAGCACCTCAGTAGAGAAAGCCGAAAACTGACTGTCATGATATAGCGTGAGACTGGTCAACCACTCCATGACCTGTTGGAATGTTAGAATTCCTCTTCCTTAACGAAGGGCCATTTTCCGGCCAAGCATGTACGCACCCCGGGATCGGGAGAGTGCAGAGCCACCAGGGGCTATCTAGTTGCCCCACTGTCAAACTCCTATGGCTAAGTGAAAGTGGTAAAGCATTATAGTCCGGTTGCCTCGCTCGCTCCGCTATCACCTCCTTAATAGGACCAAGACGTTGGGTTAAGTGTGAACACATGTTTTTTGCGAGCACCTCCGCATTATATGCGTGGGGGTTGAAGCCGACGGCTGCAATCTTTCAGGTTATACACATGTATACATAAACGGCCGCCCAGGAGGCATCATATTACTTTCAGGCAAAAGTATAAAAATAGCCTTATAAAAATTTATGAAAGCATTTCGCTTACAATGAGATTACATATCACTCAAACATAATATTTTTTGAGCACTGGGTCTCTATCAAACGAGCACCCTCAAGAACTTCTTCAAAGTAGTGCTCAGCAGCCATTCGACCTATGGCCGAATCCCGCGCTGCAACAGTGGTAGCATCCATCTCCGCCCAGTATGCTTTAACACGGGCGAAGGCCATCCGTGAGCCCTCTATGCACGCCGACCTCTTCATCGCATTAATGCGCGGCACCACGTCAAGGAGCTGATGCACCAAGCTAAAATAGCTGTTCGGTTTTGGCCTTTCCGGCCATAGCTGATCCACAACAGACCTCATGGCGAGTCCGGACAACCTATTCAGTTCGGCCCATTCGGCTAATTAGTCAGTTAATGAAAGCGGACGCTCGGGAGAATGGAATTGTGTCCAAAACAGCTGGTCCACTTCACGGTCCGTCTGACCCTAGAAGTACTTGGCCGCATCGGCAGCGCTCGCCGCCAAATCCATATATACATCCTCCGAACTCCACAGCCGATCCAGAGAGGCATACCATGGATCTCCGAACTTCCTCCGCAACATAAAGGATTTCCCAGCTACAATATCCCCGACTTCCCGCAGCTCCTCCTTCTTCGCCCTCATAGCAGAGCGGATGTCTTTTCTGGTCGCAGCAGCCTTCTCAAGGTCCGATGCCTTCGCTAGGTTTTCCTTTTCAAGAACCCAGCAATGGTCGGCGGCGAATTTTAATTCTATGGCCATCTTGGCCATCTTATCTCGGCTCTCGCCATGCGCGGCCTTCTCGGTTTTCAACTCTTCGGCTGCCTTCAAAGTAGCCGCATTACTAAACCTCGCTTGTTCCTTGGCTCGGGCAAGTTCTACCCGCAAGGCTTCAACAGTGGCAGCTCCATCTGCAGTCACAACATATTAAAGATACTGGCATCATGCTGCTCTTACCATGTGGCGTTTACCAGATAATGACACTTACCCTGTGCCTCGTCAAGCCTTTTGTTAACAAGCTCGATGTCGGCGTCTGCCGCATCCAACTGCTGTTTTAAATGGGCAAACTTGCTAGTCCGGCTAGCCACCAGAGCTTCCATCACCTGCACATAGAGGTAGTATGGTTATTACCTGGGAATATGATCCTCTATTCGTCGTTGTTTCCGAGGACAACCAGAGTCTCAGGGGATACTATCTACACAGGGCACACCTAGCATGTGCAGGACTATCATACATTATTTTATGTACCTCAAAGCCTATTAGTGGACTCATAAAAGCTTCATGCAATCCGCTTTCGGCGGACGAGATTCTCTCCATCACCGTATTCATCAGCACACGGTGTTCATCTGGGATGGCCGCTCGCCCCACCAACTCCCTCAGAACATCCGATCGGACACCAGACGGTGCCGGACTCTTTTGCCCGCTCTCTTCGGGAGCCGGACACTGGGAGCTTCGGGGGTCAATGGGATTATCTTCTGGCCTCGCCGGACTCGGAGAGGCCCTCCACGACGACACTTCGGGGTCGCCCGCTTCCGGAGCGGAGGAGTCCGGAGGAGGCGTTTCGCTCTCCATCATCTCTGGAAGAAGATCCCCCAAAGACGAGCTCATTTGAGAGGGGCTAAGGCCCAAACTGCAAAGATATATGCGGTGGTTATTTTCTCAGAAGAAAAAGATGGCATACCTGTACTATTAAAGTATTTCGGGTCACTTACGACTCACTAAAGAATTGATCCCCCCGCGGACTTTGTGCGGCAAAGGCACCACTCAAGGTAGGACCCTCTGTGGGAGACTTCTTCTCCCGTTTGGGAGCTTCGGCTTCCGAATTCCCGGGCACAGTCCTTTTCCTCCTCTGGTCGTCTTCCTTCATGGAGACGCTCGCTCCCTCGGTTAGAACGGGCAGCGTTGGGGGCCCGCATCTGCCTGTATTATCCTCCTCAGTATCTTCCTTCAAGGGCTCCGGGTAGGGTGTGACCTGGAGCATCTTTTCCAATATAGGATTGTCCAAACCCTCAGGGAGGGGGGCCGAACACCGAATCAACTTCGCCTTTGTTAGCCAGTCCTGGTCAAAAAGCGAACTCTCAGAAATAACTTCGTAACAAATGAGAGATAGTATGTTCGGCCGAAAGATTCCTTACCTGTTCGGCGGCGCGGTTACTACTCAGGCCCATTTCCTCGGTGATTTCCGGACACTCTACCTGAAGTCCGAAGAATGACTTGTACATCTCCTCGTGCGTCAGGCCGAGGAAATTTTGGATGACACGCGGTCCCTCGGGATTGAACTCCCACAAGCGAAGGGGCCGGCGTTTGCAAGGCTGGACTTGACGAACCAGCATAGCTTGTATTACCGCAACCAAACTAAAATCTCCATTAAATAGATCTCGAATGCGGCTTTGCAGTATAGGCACGTCCTTGGCTGGACCCCAGCTCAGACCTCTGCTGATCCATGACATCAGTTGTGGTGGAGGGCCCGAGCGGAAAACAGGGGCGGCCGCCCACTTGGCACTTCTAGGAGTCGTGATGTAGAACCACTCCTGTTGCCACAATTCAGACACCTCTGGAATGGAACCTTTGGGCCATGGAGCTTGTCACACCCTAGCTACTCAGGCATTAGAGTGTTGCATCATGTTTACTCTTTCATCAGAAACTTGAAATGGGGATGACAGAACCCCCAGTCCCCTCTGAAACCAACTAGGGTTACTAAAAAAATAATTTTCAATGAACCTGAAATGCCCTTCTAAAATGCCCATCATTTTTGTCTTGGTTCAGAACCTCTGCCAAAAGTGGTGCACATTTTCCTAGGCCATCCTAGGGTTTTTGAATTAAATCATAAATATTTGAATTTGGGCATTTAAAATCATATAAAATATTTAAATGCTCAAATATCTCCAAACTAAAATGTTTCATGTTGGAAATAATCCAACTATGGACCAGGAGTAGTTTGGTGATTTTTGAAGTTGCCTAGGTATTTTATTAAATTCAACAAAGTTGCAGAAGTTTTAAAAAACAGAAAATAGAAGAAAATGGAAAAACTTACCTGTCGCCCAGCACCCGGCCCACCTGCCGGCCCAGCCCAGCACCGCGCCAGCGAGCTGCTTCCGGCCAGGCAGGCAGGCAGGTGCTCGACGGCGAGCACCGCATGGGTGCCACGCACCTGCTCGCCGCCTCGCCGCCTCCCTCGCCCGGCTAACGCCGTGGATAGGCTTCCCTCTCTCCCCCGAACCTCCCAGACACTCCCTCTCCTCTCCAGCTCCTCCCCCTCGCACGCCCCAGCCATGGCCGACGCCATCGCCGCCACCCCCTCGCCGTAGCCACGCCCTCCGTCCACCCCACGCCGTGCCACCGTGTCCAGGAGCTCCGCCACCGTCCACTTCATCGAGCTAGCCGAGCCCCGTGTGCTCGTGCAGCCCGAGACCACCGCACCGACCTCGCCCGAGCTCGCCGTCGCCGGAGATCCCCTTCAACGCCGTCGCCGCCTCCGCTCGTCCCCGACCCCGCCGGTGGCCTCTACGGGAGCGCTGTGAGCCTAGCTACTCCTCCGACCCTTCCTCTCTCATTCCTGAGCCGTGTAGCCACTGCACGAGGATCACACGCCCGCACCGCCGCGGATCTCGTCGCCGACGTGCTTCCGGCCACCCTCCGGCCACAAGATGGTGTCCATCTTACTAACCGAGTCCCGCAGCACCTAGCTAGCCACTCCACGAGCCTCACCGACCCCTCTAGCGCCAAGTTCATCTTCGACCGAACCCCGGTGGCCGCCAAGGTCGTCGCCGGCGCCAACTCCGGCCACCCCGACCCCAACGGACTCCACCAAGAGCTGCGGCTTGTCCTCAGCTCCACTCCGGTGGTCTCCGCGATCCATTTGGTGGCCGAAATGGCCAAAAGCACTCCCGCCGCCGCGTCGGGCTCGCCGGCGGCTAAACGCCGGCGTCGCTGGTGTTGACTTTGACCACGGGTGGGCCCTGGTTGACTCCCCTGAGTCAATGACAGGTGGGGCCCAGCCCTGTTAATTAAACAGGATTAGTTTTAATTAAACTTTAATTAAAATAATCACCCTAACATGCGGGACCCACTGTCAGGTTTGACCCTGACGTGTTCCGTTGACCTGCTGACGTCACACTGACGTCAGGCTGACGCAATAATGATTTTCTGGAGTTATTCTAATATAGGAAATTCCAGAATATAATTTAAACTTCAAAAATTCATAACTTTTATTCTGTAACTCCAAATCAGACAAATTATATATGAAAAATGATCAGAAAAATCCAATCTATCCATCTGTACTATTTTCATGCATGACTAAACAAGTTAACTTGATGTTTAATGCAGAACAAGGAAAAGCACCTTAAAAGGCCATGTTTGAGTTTGAAATTTGAATCTTTGATTCAAATTTGTTCAAACCCTTCTGGTTCTAGTTGCATTAGCCCAACACACTCATATTGCCATGTTTCATGCATGAATCATATTGTTGCACATTGTTTGGTGATGGTTGTGTATCGGTGTCCCTTGCGACAGGTTCTGTCTCCGAGGAGTATCGTGATTACCCTAACGAAGAACCGTATCAGTGCATCGAACCATCAGGCAAGCAACCAACCATTTGATCATATCGATACAATCCCATGTTCTCGCTCCTGCTCTCTTTTACTGCATTAAGACAACGCGTTTCAAACTGCTGTGTGCTACGGTAGTTGAACCCATTTCCTCTGCATGACCTGTCATTGCCATAGTAACTAGATGAAACCCACTAGCATGTGTAGGAGTTGATTGAGCCATATGTATGTGTTGTTCCTACCTTGCTATGCCTGCTATGCTTAGAGTCGTGTCAGGTCTGGTTCATCTGGGTGATGGGCTAGAGTGAAATGATTATGCCGGTAATGAGAGTGGTGTGGTGAACACGTTTTGGTAAAGGTATCGATGAGAGGCCATGTAGGAGTACATGGTGGGTTGTTTCATTGAAGCCAACCTTAAGCACTGAGATCTGTATGTGTGATTTAAGATACAGCTACTACCATGCATTGGGCCCTGAAATATGACCCCGCTCGACTTCTTATTCACCCTAGCTCTCTGTCCAGGAGTTGCAAGTAGTTTCTGGTGTTTGTAGCCTACTGGAGGCCGTGGACAGCGCTGACCGTAGGGGTGGGCTGTGATGCGGTAGGTACGTGGCACGGTGTACCGAATACCCGTTAGGTATCTCGGGAACCCTGTTCACATCGTTCGGGGCCGTATGGGAAACCTCGGCCGGACTCCCTGCGGATGGAACCTGGATAGGCGATAAACCTGGACTAGAGGCTTAAGTGTTTAGGTAGGTCGTGGTCTACACCCACGTCGGCTTTCGCTTGAAGTCTGCCGAGCACATGTCGTGTGCAGACGCTAAGTGGTGGAAACATGTATGAAGAAGTACACCCCTGCAGGGTTATCATGATCTATTCGAATAGCCGCGTCCGCGGTTAAGGACTACTTGGTTGCCTATACAGTTCATAGACAAGTAAATGGAAACTGCTAAAAGCCTCAAGATAAGTGTGAGTGCCGAGGATGGCTCTTCCGTAGGAAGACGGAGGTGGATCCTCGGCAGTGTATTGAATTGGTGAGTAGTGGACTCGTGTGCGCAAAACCATTTCAAGTTGGAGTCTCGTAGGTTAGCCTAGCCAAGAGTCAAAGCTGGCTTGCTGCAACAACTCCACCAACCCTTCTTGATAATATGCATGTATGTAGGATCTGATGTAAGTCTTGCTGAGTACCTTTGTACTCATGTTGCTATAATTTACATTTTTACAGAAGACGCTGCAACCCCTTCTGATGGGTTCTACGTAGACGTTGACATCAACGAGTAGGCTAAAGGCCCAGGTGGTGATCCTGAGCTTGTGAAGGACCACGTAGTATAGCTAGGCTTTCCAAGCCTCTTTTATTTTACTAGTTGTCTGTACTCAGACAAGTTACTTCCGCTGCTGGGTTGTATGACTGTATGACTTGAATGCTGGGTCGTGAGACCCGTACCTTTGTGTATGTTATGTATGGCTCCCTGAGCCTTAAATAAAATACTTGTGTCATAGAGTCATGTTGTGATGCTTCGTTGTATTGCACATATCGAGCATATTGTGTGTATGATTGAAATGCTTGGTATGTGTGGGATCTGACTATCTAGTTGTTTATCTTTAGTAGCCTCTCTTACCGGGAAATGTCTCCTAGTGTTACCGCTGAGCCATGGTAGCTTGCTACTGCTCTGGAACACTTAGGCTGGCCGGCATGTGTCCTTCTTCGTTCCTGTGTCTGTCCCTTCGGGGAAATGTCACGCATTGAGTACCAGAGTCCTGTTAGCCCGCTACAGCCCGGATTACCGGAGTCCTGCTAGCCCAGTGCTACAGCCCGGACCCACTTGCTGATGACCGACACGTTCGAAGCTGGGTCATGGATGCCTGTCCCTGTAAGTCTGTGCCACTTTGGGTTTACGACTAGTCATGTCAGCCCGGGCTCTTTATCATATGGGTGCTAGCGACACTATCATATACGTGAGCCAAAAGGCGCAAACGGTCCCGGGCAAAGGTAAGGCGACACCCGTGGGGATACCGTGCGTGAGGCCGCAAAGTGATATGAGGTGTTACCGGCTAGATCGATGTGACATCGAGTCGGGGTCCTGACAGCGCTCCCGTCATCTTGCATATTGAGGCACCTCCACACGCTGGATGTTGCCCCTCGATCATCTTCGGCTTTACTTCAAAGGTCTTGAGCCACAAGCCAAAGTGAGGGGTAACCCGGAGGAAGGCCTCACACACGACAAAAAATGTCATGATATGAAGAAAGGAGTCCGGAGCTAGATCAAGGAAGTCTAGCCCGTAATGAAACATCAAACCCCTGACGAAAGGATCCAGAGCAAGGCCTAGACCTCAAAGGAAGTGGGAGACGAACACGACATTCTCGTTGGGTTCGGGGGAGGGGACGGCCTGCCCTCGGGCAGGCAGCCGATGCAAAACCTCGGCGGTCAGATATCTGGCCTCCCTCAACTTTTTGATGTCTTCTTCCGTGACGGAGGAAGGCACCCATCGGCCTCAAAGGCTAGATCCGGACATGATTGAAGGTTCAGAGCACCTGACCTCAACTTTGGGCGTTTGAGCTTAAGGTGGGGGAAGAATTCGATTGAGCACAGGAGGGAAAAATAAAAGCCTTGTCCCTTTATAAAGAGGGTGAATATCAAGCGTCCTCTCCGTGGCTGTTTGGACTTGCCTATAGTCCAGGAGTCCTAGAAGCGGTTGGGTTACCCACGCCCGTATTGATGAGAATCCCGGAATAAGGGGACACGATCTCTGCTTTAACAAGACGTGCCAAGGAAACCGCCTCGCATGACGCGCTGAGCTGGGATAATAAAACGATTCAAATAAAGGCTTGGTCGTGGCGCGTCACACTACGAAATACGTAAGCAGATTAGATTTGTGTAAATATTATTCTCTCTATGGCAATATGTGGGAACTTATTTTGCAGAGCCGAACACTGTCTTTATGTTCAAAATCTTCTATGAAGTACTTGGAGGAGGAACCCGCCTTGCAATGCCGAAGACAATCTGCGCGCCGGACTCGTCGTCATTGAAGCCTGGTTCAGGGGCTACTGAGGGAGTCCTGGAGTAGGGGGTGTTCGGATGGCCGGACTATACCTTCAGCCGGACTCCTGGACTATGAAGATACAAGATTGAAGACTTTGTCCCCTGTCCGGAAGGGACTTTCCTTGGTGTGGAAGGCAAGCTTGGCGATACGGATATGTAGATCTCCTACCATTGTAACCGAGTTTGTGTAACCCTAACCCTCTCCGGTGTCTATATAAACCAGAGGGTTTTAGTTTGTAGGACAACATACAGAACAACAATCATACCATAGGCTAGCTTCTAGGGTTTAGCCTCTCCGATCTCGTGGTAGATCTACTCTTGTACTACCCATATCATCAGTATTAATCAAGCAGGACGTAGGGTTTTACCTCCATCAAGAGGGCCCGAACCTGGGTAAAACTTCGTGTCCCTTGTCTCCTGTTACCATCCGGCCTAGACGCACAGTTCGGGACCCCCTACCCGAGATCCGCCGGTTTTGACACCGACACACCCCTTAGCCCATTTGGATCCTCACTTTCTTTTGAAGCAACAGCAGCACGAGAGCCGGTGACAAACTCGGACCAGCGGAGGAGAAGAGTTATCGTCCGGCTTATCAAATACTCTAGCTCCACAAAAACGGCAAAACGAGGTCTTTCCAAACTTAACTCTTTTTACCCCCTAGCGGGTCTCATTCATCAGCCACTTACTCCTTCCGATTCAAACTATCAGGAGGTTTATCGCTCTTCCTCCAGCGACTCATCTCAAACTCAGCTGCCGGATTTCAAGACTGCCCCTGGGTAACATCTCTTTTGTTTTCTATGTCCTTATGCTCTTATACTTGTACTGATCTCTCATGAACTGTGCAGTGGAAAAGCAAAGCCTAACAAGAAGGCAAAGTTGACAAAACCAGTTGAAGATCCTAAAGTCCCTGAACCAGAGCAGCAAGTCCCAGCATTAGACGTTTCTGAAAAACAACCACAAGAACCTGCCCATGAAGCCCCACCAGAGATTCCTGACCCTTTCGGTGACCATTCAGTACTCAATCCTTTGAATGTTGAATCATCAAGCCCACTTAAACTATCGGAGACACATACCGACGATGTTATGATTACTGGCACTGGCTTTACAGAACCGGGAAATCCAACTGTCTTGGCCAAACACTCCGCTAAACAGGAATTTATTGAAAAGTGGAAAGTGAGATTTGATGTTGCCCACTATTCTCAATTGAGCAACAGTGAAGTACTCTCTGGATACCTCAACCAAGTACATATCAGCCGCGATCTTGAAATCGATATGGTGAAGCAGATGCATAAAAAATATGAGGTATGAATTCTGGCTTAAGTACAGTATGCATATCCTATCAGTCCCCAAGTCTACTATGTATAATAGAATTGAATATGCTTTAGACTTTAGAATAGCAATGAGTATAAAACATCTTTGAGAGAAAAGCCGTCTTTCACTTAAGCCGGGTTTTAATGATCAACATTGCATCTGTAGCCCCCAAGGGCCGGTATAATCAACATGAATGAACTGGTACTCATCATTGTTTAAAGATCAGAACTTATTCATGTTGCCCCCATGAACCGGTTGTGGTTGTCTACGGCACTGCCGGGTCATCACAAAGTAGTAATGAAATATGAGCAAATATGCATTAGCCCCCAAGTGCTAAGTATTGTTGCTTGCAAAGTGCTTGAGACTTAATCATATAAACCACTGTAGGAAGAACTCTTCAATAGGCATTAGCCCCCAAGTGCCAAGTGTTGTTGCTTACAAAAGGCTTGGGACTTATATTCCTGTAATCTGGATATGAATGTGTTTGTAACTCTGTGTTTTTACAGGACGCTACTGCTGAACTGCAATCACAATTGGCTGATGCAAAGACCCTGCTGGAGAATCAAGAATCTAAGACCCGGAAAGCGGATTCAAAATTCCAATTTAGCGTGGCTGAAACAGAAAAACTAAAAACCAGTTTTGAGGCAGCAAGAAATGCCTGGGTTGAGGAAAAGACTGCCTTGACGCAGCCGGCTGAAAAAGCTAAAGCGGCTCTTCAAGAGGTGACCACGGAGCTTACCGGGTTAAAGCACCGTGTATCCCAGATGGTTTCTACCATCTTTGGTGAGTCGCCTTACCAGCATTCCACTTGAATCTCTTTGTTTGATATTATAAACCGCCACCGATGATTGCACAATTGTTATGTAGGTCCGAGGAGCAGCAATCTTAGTCAAGATACATTGGTGAAGCTGAAAGCCGTATATACGCTTGTTGAATAGCTGTATACTGGTGCTCAGAGCACGCTAGCCACAATTTCACCAACAAACCAAGGACCCAATCTGCTGAGCGACGTCTTGAAAAAATTGTCAATTCTGCCTGCAAGGATTCAAGAGATCAAATGGTCATGTGCAAGAGCTCGTGCCGTGACGGCCTTGAGCCGTGCTAAGGCATGGTACCAGAGCTAGACCCGGATGAGGTAGCTACTGGGTATCCATGTTTTAAGGAAGATGGCACTGCCTTTGATCAGAAGGACTTCGCTGCCTGCGTGAAAGAAATTCATCCTATGGCGACTCTGATTGCTGATGAGACCAATCTATCCAAGTATCAATCGGCTTATGATGCAGATAATCAAAAGAAATCCATGCCGGCTTATAAAGTGGTGGATCTGACTCCTCCAATTCTCAAGCATACTTTCGCCCCTGAAGTTGACCCGTCGAATCTTACTGATGATGAAGCTGAATTCCACGCCTTACGTGGCATTGATTGGTCATCACCAAACTTCTAGACGGTGGAGGAGGACGAAGAACCGAAAAAGGATGATCCAGAAGCTTCAAGTCGCCAAGACCAAGAAGATTGATCCTCTAGGTGGTTAAAAATATTTGAACTTTGGAAAACACTTGATTTTTTTGGCTCACCGAGTCATGTAATAGGCTAGTAAACTTTGATCTGCCGTGCCATCATGCACGTTTTTACTTTGTGCCACACCGTTTGATCCGCCACTTGAAGAGCGTATCACTTTATGCTTATGATAACATCAATTTGTGCAGATGAGATTTTATCATGATGCTGCACACAAGTAAATCACAATTGCCCTGGCGGTTCACCACGGGCGGGTCATAATACCCAAATTAAACCGCCAGGAACAAATAGTCCATAACCAGGGCGGGGATGATCACAACTTTTATATAATATAATATCATACCTGTGGTATTTACGTGAACTGCTAGCTTATCAGCTCCATGTAGTTAGAGCTTTTAGAGCCATAACTCTAAGCATAAGATTATTATTCTCTGGCGACTTAGGGTCTGCCATCCTGGCGGGTTGCAAAGACCCGAAGATGCTTCAAATATGAGACATAAATAGGGCAGCTTGGCCCGATTGGTAAAAACCATATGGCAAGAGAAAAGAGATTATATAAAGCCAAAATATAAGAAAATCAAAAAATCTGAGGCTTTTGCAGGCCGCCGAGCCAAAGTTTCTTCTTCAATGAAACTAGCTTGATGGCCATTGGAAGGTCTACGCTTTCTGTGAGCCGGCTCTCACATGACCCAATCGACATTTGAACCCAGACAAGTGCATGTCTTATTAAAAGATAGACTTATCAGGAGTACGCGGGGTCGGAGTAGCATCGTGCATGACAGGCCGATTTATCCAAGTCTCAAAGAAGGAAGCTTATGAGCATGGATCTATCCTGACTATCTGTAAGCCGTGCTCTTACATGACAAACCGGTGTTTTAACCTTAACAAGCTCAGGATCTTTAGTGAATACACCATAAAAGATTGATTGTTAAGAGTTCGGCGGGTCAATCTGGATTACCTGATGAAGAAGCAGCTGGTATACAGGTAAGATGACCTGGAAAGGTTATGCCATCTTTGGTGAATACACCTATGTTTGAACAAGTTAACCTAGTCAAGAGGGTAGTAATCCTACATTCTCTTTGGTGAATACACCTGTGTTTGAACAGGAAGCCCCCAAGTGACATATTTATCAGTTGTGCTCGTCGGGGAGCTATGTTTGAGCCGTGATGTGCATCCAACTCTCTTTGGTCCCTATAATTTGGGCGTCAAGTGAGGGAGTCCTGGACTAAGGGGTCCTGGGGCGTCCGACCTGTTGGGCATGGGCCGGACTGATGGGTTATGAAGAAACAAGACCGAAGACACTCGCCCGTGTCTCGAGGTAGATCCACTCTTGTAATACTCATATTCATCAAGATCAATCAAGCAAGAACTAGGGTATTACCTCCATAGAGAGGGCCCGAACCTGGGTAAACATTGTGTCCCCTGTCCCATGTTACCATCAACCTTACTCATAGTTCGGGACCCCCCTACCCGAGATCCGCCGGTTTTGACACCGACATTGGTGCTTTCATTGAGAGTTCCACTGTGACGTCGAAGTTAGGGTTGATGGCTCGCCTTGTGATCAAGGACAATATCACCGCCGAAGGAGCTCCAACCCCGGGCCAAACCCTCCGGCTTGGGGGCTTCATCATGACCGCCCGTTCGGCCGGTGAGCCGACGGTGACTTCGCGGGTCATCGAAAATTGCCTCCGAATTGACTCCGAATACTCCAAACGAATGGATCCAATGGAATTGTCATCCTTGAATGAACTCTTGGATCGCATCGCCGCCTTGGGGTCGCTACAGACTATGATCGGATTGGGCTTAAACCCGATCAGAGAGAAATCAAATCTCCACCGATCACCCATCAGATAGCGGTAGTAGAGGAGCAAAACAACAACTCTCCCTCTATACTGAGGACGAACTATGTTCGGATCTCTAAGCTCGAAGAGCCGGATACCTGTCTGCGGAATGGCATGCCTTGCTCTCCGAACCCGGAATCAGACGGTAGACCTGAAAAATCGGTCAATCTCCCAGAGCCCGAACTATCAAGCTCGGAAATTTCTCAAACTCCGGATCCCAAATTCGGTCAGGGTTCGGATTTAAATCCACCCAACCACCCAGATATATGCGATCTCACATATCTACGGCAGTAGTCTCAGGAAACAGTCCATCACTTTTGGGCCAGATTCCTCCTTATCAAGGACAAGATTAAAGATTACCGCGACGAAGACGCAATCTCATATTCCGCAGTAATTGTACGGATGAAGGAATCCTCAACATCATCAACCGCCGTCACGTGTTACACTCCGTAGACTTGGCAACCATAGTACAGAAGTACTGCACAATGGAAAGCGCCTGGAAAACTCAGGTAGCTCGCTGGGAACCACCAGTTTCCACTCAACCCTTCGTCCGGGCAAAAAGGATGCACCCTCACGGGGCGTCCGACACAGCAGTAATGAAATCTAAACCCATTACGGGGCGCGGAACCGTTCTAGAGGGATGGCTCGATAGGCCATGCAAAATACACACAACACCGGATACCATACCTACCCATAGCCTTAGAGCATGTTGGATACTCCAGCAAGTGTCCAAGAGTGGCGAGGATATCCTCACCAAAAATACCTCAGAGAAACACCCCTCGGAAGGCGACGACCTCAGGGTATTGACAGACTTTGAGACTTTCGCATCAAACAATCGGCGCAAAAGGTCCCTCCGCGACCTCGCCGAAGTCTGCCAAGTCACAGCACTACACCCCTGGAATGACACGGCCATAACTTTCAATGCCAGTGACGAACCAAAATTCTGGACAGCCCGGGCACCAACCTCCCTGGTTCTCAATCCCATTGTGGACGGCTTTCGGCTCACCAAAGTGCTCATGGATGGCGGTAGCGGATTAAACCTCATCTACGAGGATACACTCAATAAAATGGAAATAGACAAGAGCCGTATCGAGCAAAGTAGCACGACCTTCTGAGGAATCATTTCCAGTCGGGAGGCACGATCCGCGGGAAAAATTACACTTGACGTGGTATTCGGCACACAGTAGAACTATCGGTCTGAAGAGATAACCTTCCAAGTGGCCCCTTTCAACAGTGGATACCACGCCCTGTTGGGGCGAGATGCATTCACACGCTTCCAAGCCAGACCTCATTACGAGTATATGAAGCTCAAGATGCTCGGGCCCAATGGTATTATCACTCTCACTAGTGATCCGGATATAGCCCTCTGCGCCGAAAACAAAACAGCATCCCTGGCCCTCGCGACCAAAGAGTTAACCGCGTTGCGCTCGACGGTGGATAGGGACGACGTAATCCTTGATAAGCGCTCCAAATCCACCTCCTTCAAACCAGCAGACGAAATAGTCAAATTTCAAGTCCACCCGACGGACCCAAAGAAGACAGCCTCCATCGAGGCATAGCTGGACCCAATGGTGGACGCCGCACTATGAGCGTTGCTACGCGAGAACTGGGACATATTCGTATGGCACCCTTCTGATATGCCAGGAATCCCACACAGGTTGCCCGAGCATAGCCTCAATATATTGAATGGATATAAGCCGGTCAAGCAAACACTACAGCGCTTTTTTGAACCCAAATGAAAAGCTATGGGGGAGGAGCTAGCCAAGTTGATTAAGGCCGGATTCATCAGAGAAGTAAAACACCCGGACTGGCTAGCAAACCTGGTGATGGTGCCAAAGAAGGATAAATCCTGGCGCCTATGCATCGATTTCAAAGACCTCAACAAAGCTTGCCCTAAGGATCCCTTCCCCCTCCCCCGCATCGATCAAATTATTGATGCCACTACAGGACACGACTCACTGTGTTTCCTCGACGCATATTTCGGATACCATCAAATTAAAATGAAGGGATCCGACCAAGCCGGAACAGCATTTATTACCCCATACGGGCCTTTCTGCTTCAACACTATGCCCTTTGGGCTTAAAAACACCGGCGCCACCTACCAACACATGATTCAAACATGCCTGGAGAAACAATTTGGCAAGATAGTTGAAGCATATGTGGACGATGTCGTCATCAAGACTAAGCACGTCGAGTCATTAATAGACAACTTACGCCTCACATTCGATAATCTCCGGACATATGACATTAAGCTCAATCCGGAAAAATGTGTTTTTGGCGTTCCCTCTGGAAAACTGCTAGGCTTCATTGTTTCTAGTAGAGGAATCAAGGCAAATCCAGCCAAAATCCGAGCTTTATCACAATTGGCTACACCATCAGACCTTAAACAGGTCCAAAAACTAGCCGAGTGCATGGCAGCTTTAAGCCGCTTTATCTCCAGACTAGGAGAAAAATCATTGCCACTTTATCTACTTCTCCGGTGCACCGACCACTTCGAGTGGATGGATGCGGCAACGGCCAGATTGGAAGAAATAAAGGCTCTTCTAGCGAGCAACCCAACCCTGGCCACGCCAAGCGTCGACGAACCAATGTTATTATACATCTTGTCAACACACCAGGTGGTGAGCGCAGTACTCGTCGTCGAGCGAGAGGAGGACGGACACAAATTCCTGCTCCAGAAGCCAGTATACTACATATCCACTGTCCTAACTCCATGCAAATCCCGGTACCCTCATTATCAAAAGATAGCATAAGCAGTATTCATGGCATCCTGGAAGCTACGACACCATTTCCAAGCGTATTCAATCACAGTGGCTTCCGAAGTACCACTGAATGACATAACAAACAACCGCGACGCCACAGGCTGGATTGCCAAGTGGGCTATTGAGCTCCTTCCATTCGACATAACATATAAGCCACGCCGGGCCATCAAATCGCAAGTACTGGTGGACTTCATTGCTGAATGGACAAAGGCCGAACTCCGTAAAGAGTATGACACATATTCCAACTTGGTCATGCACTTCGATGGTTCTAAAATGCTGGCGGGCTTAGGGATGGGTGTTGTCTTAATGTCCCCCATCAGAGACACAGTTCAGTATGTACTCCAAATATTATACATAGACTCCAACAATGCAGCAGAATACGAGGCCTTATTGCATGCCCATCGGATGGCTGTCTCCATGGGCATACAATGCCTGGAAGTGCACGGGGACTCGAACCTCGCAATATATCAAATAAATGGAGATTTTGATGCCAAAGATCCGAAGATGGTGGCTTACCGTAACACCATTCTCAAAATGTGGGCTCCGTTCGAGGGGCTCGAGTTTCACCATGTGGCTCAAGAAAGTAATCAAGCGATGGATGTCCTTGCTCGCATCGGCGCCAAGCGCGACCCCATCCCACCTAACATCTTTCTGGAAAGGCTTTTTAATCCATCCATGGTGTGGCAAGGGGAGAGCGGCAACACCAGTCAGGATCCGACCATAAACCCAGATTCCGAACACACTGATATCATCGGAGGCTTAGCCACTGAAATAACACCGTCGGCCCATCTTATCATGGCAGTCATTGCCCCATGGACCGAACTCTTCTTGGCCTACCTTAATAGGCGAGAGCTCCCTAAGGATCAGAATGAGGCTTGCTGCATTATTCAGCGTTCAAAAGCCTACAAGGTCCATGAAGGAGAGCTCTACAAGAAAAGTGCTACCGGAGTACTTCAAAGATGTATCTCCGAGGAAGAGGGGCGGCGGCTCTTGGCTGAAATTCATGCCGGTCTCGGTGGTCACCACGCCACAGCTCGGGCCCTTGTAAGCAAGGCCTTCCGTACAGGTTTCTATTGGCCGACGGCCTGAGAAGATGCACAGGACCTTGTCCAACGTTGCATCGGATGCTAGCTTTTCGCCAAGCAAAGCCATATGCCACCCACTACTCTACAAACAAGCCCCATCACTTGGCCTTTCGTGGTCTGGGGGCTTGACATGGTCGGACCCCGTAAAGGAGGAAGCCATAAGAAAAAGTATCTGCTGGTCATGGTGGATAAATTCGCTAAGTGGATAGAGGCCAAACCAGTTAAAATGGCCGAAGCCGTACCAGTGATAGACTTCATATCCGGCGTTATGTACCGTTATGGTGTTCCACACAGCATCATCACTGATAAAGGCCCCAGTTTCACAGCCGATGAGGTGAAAGCCTGGTGTGCTAATCTAGGCATTAAGCTCGATTATGCCTTCGTCTATCATCCGCAAACAAACGATCAAGTCGAACGAGCCAATGGCCTTATTATGAGCGGCATTAAACCTAGACGAGTGCGGTCTTTGAAAGAATCATAGAAGCACTGGGTTGAGGAGCTTGACTCCATACTCTGGGGGCTGTGGACCACGCCCAATTGCACTACCGGATATACACCTTTCCTCATGGTGTACGGTGTAGAGGCTGTGTTACCCTGTGACATTATTCATGACTCACCTCGAGTGCGCATGTACGAAGAGAGACAGGCCGAGCTTGATCGGCAGGACAACTTAGATGCCTTGGAGGAGGAGTGCGATGTTGCAAAAGCATGTTCCGCATTTTATCAACAGCAGGCCCGTAGATATCAAAGCAGAGAAGTGCGGGCCAAGACTTATAATGTTGGCGAACTCGTTCTACGCTTGCCGGAGAACAAAAAGGACAAACTCAAGCCCAAGTGGGAGGGTCCCTTCATCATTGACGAAGTTCTCACTGGAGGAGCGTACCGCCTGCGTGATGCATCAGACAATCGCCTAGAGCCGAACTCCTGGAACGCGGCCAGACTCCGAAGATTCTATGCCTAGCGCCGAACTCTTCGTTCGTCTCCTTCCCCCTATTGTCTCCATTATTTTTTCTCCTCTCTTTTCGCTTTTTTTTTCTTTTTTAGCCTTAAAGCTTTCGTACGGCCAAAACATGCACATATGACGTACACATCTTGAAATGTAAATGTCCATTATACCTGGGGGCTTCTTGCACAGAAACTTATTATTGTTATTTTTTGAGCATCAAGCTCATCACATGTGTGTTTTCTCCTCATATGTACCTTTTTTCGCCATTATATGCATCGATATGACTTAAGTTTTGGCCAAGCTGGGTTGCTTGGCTCCTGTGCTTACACCCTACATTCGTGTTAGTTCGGCTAGGGCATAAAGGGAGCACCTCTGCGATTGCTACTGCCGGTGAGGGAGCCTGGATTAGGGGGTATCCGGACAGCCGGACTATATCCTTTGGTCGGACTGTTGGACTATGAAGATAGAAGATTGAAGACTTCGTCCCATGTCCGGATGGGACTCTCCTTGGTGTGGAAGGCAAGCTTGGCAATACGGATATGTAGATCTCCTTCCTTGTAACCGACTCCGTGTAACCCTAGCCCCCTCCGGCGTCTATATAAACCGGGGGGTTTAGTCCGTAGGACCAACAACAACAATCATACCATAGGCTAGCTTCTAGGGTTTAGCCTCTTCGATCTCGTGGTAGATCAACTGTTGTAATACTCATATCATCAAGATCAATCAAGCAGGAGTAGGGTTTTACCTCCATCGAGAGGGCCCGAACCTGGGTAAAAACATCGTGTCCCCCATCTCCTGTTACCATCCGCCTAGACGCATAGTTCGGGACACCCTACCCGAGATCCGCCGGTTTTGACACCGACATTGGTGCTTTCATTGAGAGTTCCTCTGTGTCGTCATCGTTAGGCTGGATGGCCCCTTCAATCATCGATAGCGATGTAGTCCAGGGTGAGACTTTCCTCCCCGGACAGATCTTTGTATTCGGCAGCTCCGCACTGCGGGCCAACTCGCTTGGCCATCTGGAGCAGATCGAGAGTTACGCCCCTGGCCACCAGGTCAGGTTTGGAAGCATAAACCACACGGTCGACATCCACGGAGACTTGATCTTCGGCAGATTCGAGCCCTTGCCGAGTGTGCCGCATGGTCACGATGAGCATGATTTAGCTCTACCATCGGACAGTGTTTGGGAGATCGCACCGGCGACCGTTCCGACCCTCAATTTAGAGCCCATTGCACCATCCAAGGACAAGTGGATAGACCCCATCACGGAGGCCGCATCTTCAGCGGTGATCGAGCCAAATACCGACCTTACCCTTCACGGGAGCCGCGACGCCGAACTGCCGGACTCTTCCCCGGCCACGGACTCCGAACCGCCTGCGCCCGTGCCTATCGAATCCGACTGGGCACCAATCATGGAGTTCACCTCCGCGGATATCTTTCAGCACTCGCCCTTCAGTGACATACTAAATTCATTAAAGTCTCTCTCCTTGTCAGGAGAGTCCTGGCCGAACTATGTCCGGCAGGATTGGGGTGCGGATGACGAAGAAATTCACCGCCCACCCACCACCCACTTAGTAGCCATTGTCGATGAGTTGACCGACATGCTCGACTTTGACTCCAAAGATATCGACGGTATGGACGACGGTGCAGGAGACGAACAGGAGCCAATGCCCACAGGGCACTGGACGCCCACTTCATCATATGATGTATACATGGTGGACACACCCAAAGAAAATGACGATGAGGAACAGAAGGACGCGGTGAAGGATCGATCCCTTGAGAAGCAGTCAAAGCGACGGCATAAGCGCCGCTCCAAATCCCGCCTCGGCAGAAACAGCGATCATATAGACCCAGCGATAGAGCAGGGTGAGCCAACGGACGACGAACACGACATTGAACCACCGTCCGACCATGGCAACACGGAGAATCAAACCGAACAACCCGTCTCCGGCGAAGATAGAAGTCCGGATGACATCACACCGGACAGGCACCCAGAGCAACAAAATCCCCATCGAAGGCTTGTTGCCACTACGAGGAGTCTGAAAAAGTAGAAGCAAAGGCTCAGGGCTGCACAAGACACACTCAGAATTAGATGGAGTGAAGTACTCAACACTACAACAAAATACGGCGGTAGTCGCCACACAAAGAGCTACCCGAAGCGAAAGCTGCTAGCTGAATTCGATGAGGAGGCCTTAGATCCCCCGCAATCAAAAAACAAAACAGCCATCCTATCGGATAGACGACCTCGTGGCCAACATAGAGCGGCAAACGACGCCGCACACAGGCCAGTACGCGGTCCAAGTGAGGGCTCGCATCAAAAGGATGGTGCAACCAGATCCATCTACGGGCCAAGCAAGTGCGTTCCAGCATGCAATGCAACACGACAAAAATCCGAACACCACGGTACACCCAAATACAGGGGTGCCACACACCCCCTATGTTTCACCGATGAGGTGCTGGACCATGAATTTCCAGAGGGATTCAAACCCGTAAACATATAGGCGTACGACGGAATGACAGACCCAAGGGTCTGGATTGAGGACTACATCCTCCATATCCACATGGCTCGAGGAGATGATCTCCACGCCATCAAGTACTTACCCCTCAAGCTTAAAGGGCTAGCTCAGCACTGGCTTAAAAGCCTCCCCGAAAACTCCATTGGAAGCTGGGAAGAGCTCGAAGATGCTTTTCCGGCAAATTTTCAAGGGACCTATGTCCGACCACTGGATGCAGACGATTTAAGTCATATAACTCAACAGCCCGAAGAGTCAGCCCGAAAGCTTTGGAACAGGTTTCTCACTAAAAAGAACCAAATAGTCGACTGTTCGGACGCCGGAGCCTTAGCAGCTTTCAAGCACAACGTCCGAGATGAATGGCTTGCCAGACTCCTCGGCCAAGAAAAGCCGAGAACAATGGCAGCATTAACAAGCCTCATGACCCGCTTTTGCACGGGCGAGGACAGCTGGTTAGCCCGATGCAGCACCAGCGACCCAAGTACATCCGAAGTCAGGGACAGAAACGGGAAGCCACGACGCAGCAAAAACAAGCGCTGGAATAAAGAAGACAGCCCGAAGAGCACGGCGGTAAACACCAGATTTAGAAGCTCTCGGTCAGGTCAGCAAAAGCTACCCTCCAAAGGCAACAGAGATGAACTGTCCAGCCTGAACAAGATTCTGGACAAACTATGTCAGATCCATAGCACCCCCGATAAACCTGCAAATCATACGCATAGAGAATGTTGGGTCTTCAAGCAGTCCGGCAAGCTCAACGCCGAACACAAGGGGCAGGATACACCAAGCGAAGACGAGGACGAGCCTCGCAAGCAAAGCACTGGGGAACAGAAGAAATTCCCACCAGAAGTCAAAACAGTAAACATGTTATACGTGATGAAGGGGAGAAACAAAGTGGCACTCCTAGAGACACATGCCCCAGGGCCTATCACCGCGGAGTTCTGCCACTGGTCGTCCCAACCAATCACCTTTGACCATCGGGATTACTCGGCAAGTATCCGGCACGCAGGATAGGCTGCCTTAGTGTTAGACCCGATAATTGACGGATACCACTTCACACGAATCCTGATGGACGGCGGCAGTAGTTTAAACCTGATATATCAGGACACAGTCCGCAAAATGGGGATAGACCCAACAAAAATCAGCCATAGCAATACTACCTTTAAAGGAGTAACGCCAGGCCCAGAAGCCCATTGCATGGGCTCCCTGCTACTAGAGGTTATATTCGGCTTTCCCGATAACTTCCGCTGCGAAAAGTTAACCTTCCACATCGCTCCGTTCCAAAGTGGCTATCAAGCACTACTCGGACGCGAAACTTTCGCTCGCTTTAACGCAATACCACATTACGCTTCTCTCATGCTTAAGATGCCCGGTCCACGTGGCATGATTACAGTAAATGGAAATATTGAGCGCCCCTTGCGTGCAGAAGACCATGCAGCTGCCTTGGAAGCCGCACACTAGACGGCCTCACCAACTAAAGCATCTGACAGGTCGTTAAGACCACGGACACGGCTAGATGAGTCCGGTGGAGCTATATATAATTTATACAGGGGGCTCAATGCGTGTATACAAGTGACAATTAGGCTCAACTTTACTCATCTTGAACTGTACATGGTTTATTTAGTATAACCTACCTTTTGCACGACAACTTTTCAACTAAGTTCCTCTCTTTTACAGATGACCATCGTGCTACACCCTTCTAGGATACGACACAACGGAGACACAGGCGCAGACGTGCAACAGGGACCCGTTCCAAGGATTCTCTTTAGATTAAGACCCTGCGTACGTAAACCTTTTTTACTGTCTCTTGTTGACACACATCCCCCGAATTCTCAGTACAATTGAGAAGGATGTTGACGTATTGGCATGTGGCCACGTCAGAATATTGCACGTACCCGGGCACCAGGGGCTTATTACAAAGGGCACTGTTTAGCCCGGTTTACATCATAAAGACCGAATACCTTAGGGAGTGTTCGGCGTCGCGAGTTTTGCCTTATATGCATCAGCTCCGAATCATGTCTTTGGTCAAATGTTGGGTTTACCCGGCTCCTGTGTTTTGCTACCTTACGTTCCGCTCTATTGGCTAAGGCGGCACCAGGAGAACTACTGTGATTGTGCCCTGGTTCATCCGGACGAGCACCTCAGTAGAGAAAGCTGAAAACTGACTGTCATGATATAGCGTGAGACTGGTCAACCACTCGATGACCTAGCAGAATCTTCGGGATTCCTCTGCCTTAACGAAGGGCCGTTTCCTGGCCAGGCATGTACGCACCCTGAATTCGGATGAGCGCGGAGCCACTAGGGGCTATATAGTAGCCCCACTGTCAAACTCCTCTAGCTAAGTGAAAGTGTTAAAGCATTATAGTCTGATTGCCTAGTTCGCTGCGCTATCACCTCCTTAATGGACCAAGACGTTGGATCAAGTGTGAACATGCGTCTTCTGCGAGCACCCCCGCATTATATACGTGGGGGCTGAAGCCGACGACTGCCATCTTTCAGGTTATATACATATATACATAAACGGCCGCACAGGAGGCATCATAATACTTTCGGGCAAAAGTATAAGTACAACCTTGATAAACTCAATAAAACATTGTTTTTACAATGGGAATACATGTCACTCAAACATAATATTCTTCGAGCACTGAGCCTCTATCGAACAAGCGCCTTCAAGAACTTCTTCAAAGTAGTGCTCGGCAGCCACTCGGCCTATGGCCGAACCCTGTGCCGCAACAATGGTGGCATCCATCTCAGCCTAGTATGTTTTGACACGGGCAAGGGCCATCCGCGAGCCTTCTATGCACGCCGACCTCTTTACAGCATCATTGTGTGGCACAGCACCAAGGAATTTTTGCACTAAGCTAAAGTAGCTATTCGGCCTTGGCCCTTGCGGCCACAGATGATCCACAGCAGACCTCATGGCAAGTCCGGATAATCTATGGAGCTCGGCCCACTCGGGCATTTGCTCATTCAACAGCAGCGGATGGGCTAGAGCATGAAACTGTGACCAAAACAGTTTTTCCACTTCGTGATCTTTCCGATCCTTGATGTACTCGGCCACATCAGCAGCACTTGCAGCCAAATCCATGTAGGCATCCGCAAAACTCCATAGTCGGTCCAGAGGTGCATACTTCGGATCCCCGAACTTAGTCCACAACAAGAAGGGCTTCCCAGATACAATATCTGCAGCTTGATGCAGCTGCTCCTTCGTCGCTCTAATTTTGGAGCGGGCTTCCTTGGCAGCCACCCGGGCCTTTTCCAGGTCCGTCGTCTTCGCCCAGTTTTCTTCTTCAAGAAGCTGGTAACGGTCAGCAGCATCTTTTAACTCTGCAGCCATCTTGGCTATTTTTTCTTTGCTCTCGCAATGCGCGGCCTGTTCGGCCCTTAACTCTTCGGCCGCCTTTAAAGCGGCCACATTGCTACTCCTTGCTTGCTCCTTGGCTCGGGCAAGCTCCGCCCGAAGGGTCTCCACGGTGGCAGCTCCATCTGCAGTCACAACATATTAAAGATACTAGCATCATGCTACTCTTATTATGTGACAATCACGAGAAAAATCACCTACCATGTGCCTCGTCAAGCCGCTTGTTAACAAGCACGATGTTGGCATCTGCCGCATCCAGTTGTCGCCTTAGTTCGGCAAACCTATCAGTCCGGCTAGCCACCGGAGCTTCAACAACCTGCACATAAAGGCGGTCTGGTTATTACCTGGGACTATGATCCTCTGTTTGCTGCCATTTTCGACGACAACCAGAGTCTCAGGGGCTACTATCTACACAGGGCACATCTAAAAATGTGCGGTATGGTCAACAATGTACATTATTTCATGTACCTCAAAACCCGTTAGTAGACTCATAAAGGCTTCATGCAACCCGCTTTTGGCGGACGAAATCCTTTCAATCACCGTACCCATCAATGTGCGGTGCTCTTCTGAGATAGCCGCTTGCTCTAACAGATCCCTCAGTATGTCCAACCGCACACCAGACGGTGTCGGACTCTTTTGATTGCTCTCTTCAAGAGCCAGATGTAACACCCTTGATGTGACTATAGCTCCCACGTGTCGAGGCACGACTTAGAGACATAATCGCATTGAAGCCATGTGTCGCAAGTTAGGAAATCTTCACAACATCCCATGTAATATGAGTAATAAAGGGAAGAACATAGTTGGCTTACAGTCGCCACGTCACATCAAAGTACATAAATAACATTTCATCATCCAAAACACTCATGGCCCGACTACGGCGCCAAAATAGAAGAAAAACCCAACATGCGACACGGCCCCGAATCAAACCCCAACTGGGCACCACTACTGATCATCAGGAAAAGACACGTAGTAGTGCTGAGAGTCTTCGTCAAACTCCCACTTGAGCTCGTACTCGTCACCTGGAGCGGAATCACCTGGACCTGCATCTGGAGTTATAGTATCTGTGAGCCACAGGGACTCAGCAATCTCACACCCTCGCAATCAAGACTATTTGAGCTTACAGGTATGGCAAGGTTAAATATGAGTGGAGCTGCAGCAAGCAACTAGCAAGTATGGTGGCTAACTTATTCACAAAAGAGAGCGAGAAGAGGAGGCAAAGCACGAGCGAGAAGCTAGAGGGCAACCTGCGCAAACATTACGCCAACACCGTGTCCACTTCCCGGACTCCGCCGAGAAGAGGCCATCACGGTAACACACTCAGTTGATTCATTTTAATTGATTAAGGTTCAAGTTATCTACAACCGGACATTAACAAATTCCCATCTGCCCATAACCGCGGGCACGGCTTTCAAAAGTTCAATCCCTGCAGGGGAGTCCCAACTTAGCCCATGACAAGCTCTCACGGTCAACGAAGGAATAGACCTCCTCCCAAGACGCTCCGATCAGACTCGGTATCTCGGTAATTCAAGACACTTCGACAGGCTAAAACAAGACCAGCAACATCGCCCGAATGTGCCGACAAATCCCGATAGGACCTGCACATATCTCTTTCTTAGGGCACACTCAGATGAGCCAGACGTCGGGTAAGCTAGCCCAGAGTTGCCCCTGGTAGCCTCGGACATCGCTCAGTGGGACCAACACTCAGAGGAGCACTGGCCCGGGGGGGTTAAAATAAGATGACCCTTGAGTCTGCAGAACCCAAGGGAAAGAAAAGGGGCTAGGTGGCGAATGGTAAAACCAATGTTGGGCATTGCTGGAAAAGCTTTAATCAAGGCGAAATATCAAGGGGTTCCCATTATAACCCAACCGCATAAGGAACGCAAAATCTGGGAACATAACACCGATATGACGGAAACTAGGGCGGCAAGAGTGGAACAAAACACTAGGCGAGAGGCCGAGCCTTCCACCCTTTACCAAGTATATAGATGCATTAAGATAACATGGCAATATAATGATATCCCAACAAGTAAATAAAAGATGTTCCAACAAGGAACGGCCTCCAATCTTCACCTGCAACTAGCAACGCTATAAGAGGGGGCTGAGCAAAGCGGTAACATAGCCAATCAACGGTTTGCTAGGACATGGTGGGTTAGAGGATTGACATGGCAATTGGGAGGCTGACAAGCAAATGGTAGGCATCGTAGCATTGGCGAAGCAAAAGAGCGAAGCAAACTAGCATAGCAAAGATAGTAGTGATTTCGAGGGTATGATCATCTTGCCTGCACAGTTGTCAGAGTTGACTGGATCCTCAAAAGCAAACTCAATGGGCTCCTCGGTAGCGAACTCGTCTCCCGGCTCTACCCAAACAAGACAAACAAGCAACAAGGATACAATCAACCACGTGCAAGACCAAGCAATATGATGAAATGATGATATGCTATGCGGGATGCGATGAGGGATGCAAAATGCAAGATATGACAGGAAATGCATGAACCTGGCCTCAACTTGGAAAACCAAGTGTGCCACTGGAAAGATGAGATGAAATCGCTTGAAAATGATATAAAGAACGCCGGAATCGGAGTTACGGTTTGGAAATGGCAAGCATTTCAAAAATGACACCGGTCTGCGATTTACAGCAAGTAGGCATCTAAATGCAATGAAATGAACATGCTACAGCCACCAAACATGACAACAAAATACATGGCAGGGATGCACACAAGATGCTTAACAAAAGACTAGCACTGAACCACGGCCAATTCATCCATTATGAGTTTCAAACAAGCATGGCAAAAACGCAAATGCAAAACAGATTCCAGACTTAGTGAAATTAACACTTGTCTGAAATTTCAGATCACGAAGCCCTCTTCGGAGCAGCAAAACAACATGATACATGACCTGATTATGATAAATAATAAAATGGAATGGATCTACTCAACAATCTTAACAAAAGACCCAAAGTGACCTGGGGCCAAAAGGGTTCACAAAATATACTAACGGGCACACGAACATAGCTAAAACACAATCAGTTTTCAGACTTAGTGAAAACTGAGACATGCTGAAATATAACTCACGAAGGCATGTAAACAAGCTCGATGCACTCACCATGGTGCAAGTCATGGCAAGCAAAGCATACACCCATTAATAAGGCATAAAATGCAAGCTAGACATGGCAAGAACAATGGCATAGCATGCACGGATCAACTACAATAACATCGCCAAAATCGCAAACGAGTTGACGATCTGCCCAGATTCACCACGAAGCAAAAGTAGAGCTCGATTGACTCAAGCTAGGGTCCTCCCTAATTGCAAACAAAGAAATGGATGGATAGAGCATAACATGATTAACAAAACTCCTTTACTGATCATCCTCAAAAGAGGCACGGATCACTAGGAAACAAGCCGAACATATGGCATCATGAACTAAATAATCCCAGACTTAGTGAAAACTACTAAGTCCCTGAAAACAGATTTACCGGGTGCCTCACTTTGCAAGCTTGCACAAGTCACCACACACATCCTAAAAATGCATGGGTTGCACCTCTGGAAAGATAACAAAATCCTTAACAAAACATATGAAGGACTCACAGGCATAGCATGCACACGATAATCATGGCAAAAATGACAAAAGTCTAAGATGAACTAGCAGATCTGACAATTAACTCACGAAGCCTCCTTCTAGAAGCATTTCGGGCATCAAGATGAACTCAAATGAAAATGATGCAATGGAATGAAATGATGTACTCATCGGGGCGAACATTTTGATATGCTATAAGCCCAAATCGAAGCTACTGATGCAAAGTTACAGAGCCGCGAACATGAGCATATGGATCAAGAATTCTGGGACTTAGTGAAAATTATACCCCGCGGGAAACTGGACGGGGTGATGCGGGACGAGGAGATCCGGGCGGCGTGGGGATGTTTGGATGGTGGAACTGGTGGATCTGGTCCACCCGACCAGATCGGCTCCGGCCGGAGCTCCGGTGAGGCGAGGCGAGGTCTCCGGCGAGCGGCGTCGGCGGCGGCTCGACGGCGCGGGCCGGGCCGGCGTGAGGTGGCGGCGGGCGCGGCGCGGCGCGATGGCGGCGGCGGCGGCGCGGCGCGGAGGCGGCGGCGGCGGCGCATGGTGGCGGCGGCGGCAAGGCGGCGGAGCCGGCGACGCGCTCGGGCGGCGCAGGCGAGCCGGTGGAGGCGGGCGGCGGCGTGGGCCTCGGGGGCCGGCCACGGGCCTCCCGGGCCTGGCGGCGGGGATGTGGGCGCATGCACACGTGGTGGGCGGCGATTGGACGTGGGGGCGGCGTCGGACGTGTCCGGCCGGGGCGGACGTGTCCGGCCGGCGCGCGAAGGATTTTTCTAGGGTTTTGGATGAGGAGATCCGGGATTTCGGAGGAGGGGCTATTTATAGGCATAAGTGGAGCTAGGAGAGTCCAAATGAGGTGCGGTTTTCGGCCACGCGATCATGATCGAATGCTCTAGGATATGGAGCAGAGTTTGGTGGGTTTTGGGCCAAATTGAAGGGGTGTTGGGCTGCAACACACACGAGGCCTTTTCGGTCCCTCGGTTAACCGTTGGAGTATCAAACGAAGTCCAAATGATACGAAACTTGACAGGCGGTCTACCGGTAGTAAACCAAGGCCGCTTGGCAAGTCTCGGTCCAATCTGGAAATGTTTAATCCCAACACACGAAAGAAAGCTAGAAATGACCACCGGAGGAGAACGAAGCGCCGGAATGCAAAACGGACAACGGGGAAAATGCTCGAATGCATGAGATGAACACATATGCAAATGCAATGCCCATGATGACATGATATGAGATGCATGACAACGAAAAACAACACACGGAGACAAAGACCCAAACCCGAGAAATAAATATAACTTAATGCCGGAAACGGCAAGAGTTGGAGTACAAATTGGGAAAGTTACATCCAGGGCGTTACACCAGATACTGAGGACTTTGGGTGGCCATAGGATTACCTTCTGGCCTTGCCGGATCAGAAGAAACCCTCCGCGACGACACCTCGGGGTCACCCGCCTCGTGAGGCGGTGTGGTAGGGGGAGGCGTTTCGCTCTCCATCATCTCTGGAAGAAGATCCCCTAAAGATGAGCTCTGCTGAGAAGGGCTAAGATCTGAACTGCAAGATAAATGCTTCGATTATTTTTCCTCAGAAGTAAAGCGAGATATTTTCATTATTAAGTACCCTTTTACTTACAGCTCAGTGGAGGGATGATCCCCTTGAGGGCATAGTGCGGCCAGGGTACCCCCCAGGGCAGGACCCTTCGGCAGAGATTTCTTCCCCCGTTTGGAGACCATTGTCTCCGGGTCCTCAGAGGCGGTTATCTTCCTTCCCTAGGGAGAGGAAGGTCTAGTTCCTCCTCCCCGGCTAACCTCCTTCGCGAAGGCGCTAGCCTCCTTGTTCCCCCCTTTATCTTCTCCTGAGGGCGCTTGATAAGGCCTGATCTCCAGCATCCTGGTTAGCACGGGATTTGGTGAGGTCTCAGGGAGGGGGGCCGGACACCTGATCAACTTTGCTTTCGCTATCCAATCCTGGTCAAAGAGTAGATTTTTTAGGGCAACATTGCGATATATAAACGGACAGCGTGTTTGGGTGCGGGGCTACTTACTTGGGTATCCGTGCGATTGTAGCTCAGACCTGCATCTTCAATGATGTCCGGACACATTATTTGTGGTCCGAAGAACAATTTGTACATCTCTTCATGCGTCATGCCGAGGAAATGTTGAATAGCTCACGGTCCTTCCGGGTTAAATTCCCACATGCGAAGGGGCCGGCATTTGCAAGGCTGGACTTGACGAACTAGCATAACTTGCACTACCATAACCAGACTGAAATCTCTCTCAAAGAGATCTTGGGTGCGGCTTTGCAGTATTGGCACGTCCTTGGCTGGGCCCCAGCTCAGCCCCCTGCTGATCCATGACATCAGTTGTGGTGGGGGGCCTGAGCGAAAGGTGGGGGCAGCTACCCACTTGGCACTTCGGGGAGCTGTGATGTAGAACCACTCCTGCTGCCACAATCCGGACACCTCTGGGAAGCAACCCTCGGGCCATGGAGCATCAGTGATTTTGCTTATTAAAGCGCCTCTACACGCTGCGTGCTGCCCCTTGATCATCTTCGGCTTCAAATCGAAGGTCTTGAGCCACAGGCCGAAGTGAGATGTAACGTGGAGGAAGGCCTCACATACGACAATAAATGTTGAGATGTGAAGAAGGGAATCCGGGGCCAGATCGTGAAAATCTAGCCCATAATAGAACATAAGACCCCTAACAAAGGGATCCAGAGCGAGGCCTAGTCCTCGGAGGAAGTGGGAGATGAACACGATGCTCTCGTTGGGTTCGGGAGTAGGGACGACCTGCCCTCGGGTAGGCAGCCGATGTGAAATTTCGGCGGTCAGATATCTGGCCTCTCTCAACTTCTTGATGTCCTCCTCCATGATGGAGGAAGGCATCCACCGACCTTGAAGGTTGGATCCGGACATAGTTGAAGGTTCGAAGCACCTGACCTGAGTTTTGGGTGTTAGAACTCGAGGCAGGGGAAGGATTTGATTGAGCATGAGAGGGAAAAAAGAAAAAGCTGTGTCCCCTTTATAAAGAGGGTGAATATCAAGCGTCCTCCTCGTGACCGTTTGGGACTTGCCTAAGATCTAGGAGTCCTACCAATAGGCACGGTTGGGTTACCCACGTCCGTATTGATGAGAATCCCGTAATAAAGGGGACACGATCTCTGCTTCGACAAGACGTGCGAAGGAAACCGCCTCGCGAAACACGCTGAGATGGGTTATGAAAAATGATTCGAATAAAGACATGGTTGTGGCGTGATGTCACACTATGGGGTACGTCAGCAGATTAGATTTGTGGAAATATTATTCTCTCTACGGTGGTATGTGGTTCTTGTTTTGCAGAGCCGGACATGTTCCTCGTGTTCAAAATCTTCTATGAAGTATTCGGAGGAGGAACCCGCCTTGCAATGCCGAAGACAATCTGCGCACCGGACTCATCGTCATTGAAGTCTGGTTCAGGGGCTACTAAGGGAGTCCTGGATTACGGGGTATCCGGACAGCCGGACTATATCCTTTGGCCGGACTGTTGGACTATGAAGATACAAGATTGAAGACTTTGTCCCGTGTCCGAATGGGACTCTCCATGGCGTGGAAGGCAAGCTTGGCAATACGGATATGTAGATCACCTTCCTTGTAACCGACTCTGTGTAACCCTAGCCCCTCCGGCGTCTGTATAAACCGGAGGGTTTAGTCCGTAGGACCAACAACAACAATCATACCATAGGCTAGCTTCTATGGTTTAGCCTCTTCGATCTTGTGGTAGATCAACTCTTGTAATACTCATATCATCAAGATCAATCAAGCAGGAGTAGGGTTTTACCTCCATCGAGAGGGCCCAAACCTGGGTAAAAACATCGTGTCCCCCGTCTCCTGTTACCATCCGCCTAGATGCACAGTTCGGGACCCCCTACCCGAGATCCGCCAGTTTTGACACCGACAGCCGGGTCATCCGAACGTGTACCTCAAACTGGGTGAAGCCAAAAGCTAGCATTCTTAAGGGAATATTCGATCGGCGGACTAAAGATGTTTTTATATTTCTCCCACTATGAACCCCTATGCCTGGTTTCCACGCATACCCTGGTCTATTTTGCCGCTCAGGTATTCAGAAACACTCCGCACCTTTGGGTCCAGATGTCGAAGCGAAAAGGTCGGCCATGACAATCGTTTTATAATCCAGCTAGGGACAAATATGTCAATGAAAGTACATAGTCACTTGGACTCAAAAATTTCCTCCTCTATACCGTCTAACAGGCTTTCTAGCTTACAATCCTGTTGGGAATATTTGGAGGCTACTTCTACTTGGTCATATACCAAATTAACGGGAATTTCATTCCCATTCGGCCCTAGAGGTCTGACCCGGGCCATACGATTTGGATCAAGCTTGGTATACCGTATTTTTACCATGGCCCAGGCCTCTTGCGCACCTTCCCAGCAGGCTGATATCTTCCATAATCGAATACGCCACCTTGCCCCTTTGAATACCTCCAAGATCTCCGACATACCTCCTGGAGGAGAGGCGGATGGCCATAAAGCCTTGGCAACACTCCACATTGCTTGCCGAACTCGCTCGTGCATCCGGGACAGCTCTTGTTCTAGGTCACCTTGAGATCCGGACATCTCCTCTTCGGGACAGCCAGTCAGCATACCTGCAGACATAATTCTGTGAGTTCCTGCCATCGCTGAACGATAGGGAGGCAAGTTTGAAAAGCATACTAAATATGCCGCCTTGTAGCCTCCTATTCTCCTTAACAGCGTCAGCTAGTTGGGGTCGAACATCTTTTAGTTCTTCGCCCAGTTGGGTATGGGAATCCTGCAGCTTGTTCTTTTCCTCCCTGACCCGCGTCAGCACACGCTCGCCTGCCGCATGTTGCCTTTTGGCCTCCCCATCAGCCTGGGCGACCATCAATTTTTATCTTTGTTGGTATAGAGATGCTGTCAGTAGAAACACAACAGTATTAATATAACTGGTATATGATTTTACTTTCTTATAATGGGGAGAAGCACTACCAGGTAGTGCCTCCTTGGATTTTTCCAATTCGGCGGTAGCCGTAGTTAGGTGAGTCTGACACTTTTCCAGCTCTTGAGATAGCAGGCTATTCTTCTCCATAAGTGCCTAATTATACAATGATCTTTAAATCAGTTGTATCAACTGCTTTAAGTCTCGGGGGCCACTGGTATATGATTATTAAATCTACACTTACCCTCATATCTTTTAGATGTTGGCCCGTGGCTCTGGCAAGTCCATCCTGAGCAGCTCGGATATACGCATTGATCGAGCTGAAGGTATCGAATGCCTCCTTTGAAAAGCTGAGGTCATGGAGAGCGGCCCTCCGATGATGATGATTCATAGTGCTCTCCACTTCAGAGCTCGTGACGGACATATTGTCCGAATCCTCTGGGGAAGGACAGTCCGGCGCCATTCCCGTGTCAGCCCCCGTCCTTAGGGCAGGGTCTGGAACTTGACTAGTGGAGGCACGACCGACAGGATCCCCGGACATAGTCTGGCAGACATTTTTCCTGATAGAATGCGGCGGATGACATCACTATTTGATGTGGCGACCAGGAGGCATATTTTTAAAAGAAAGCCTTACCTCTTTGATGAAGGTTTTGCCGTATTATCGTTTGCCTTTCTCTTCAAAGATGTGCTCGGGGCGGGCACCGCTCTCCTCGAAGATGCTTCTGGTGCGTGTTGCAGCGTCGAGCGCCTACCCTTTGGAGCACGAAACAGTGCGATGGGTGAGGCATAATAAGGAAGCTCTTTCGAAGAAGGTGTCTCTTAAAATTACTTACATGCGAAGTAGGAAGGAGACTGGGATAATCGGCAATGATGGGCACTTCCGTACCATCATAGCTCGTCTAGTAGAATACTCCATTCTCAAGCTCCACAAATATGTCCGGATCTTCTTCGAATCCGGGGTCAAGGTCCCGGTTGTGACCCTCCAGCTAAGGGGGCAGCTATAGATCCCCTCGGTAGCCTTCCGCCATTCCTATTGCGAGTGGATATGTTACTATCCATTAGAAATGATTTAAGGAGAGGATTGAGTAAAATGGTGGGATTGGAACTTACCCAGCTAGGAGGATTATACATGGAAAATCCATCTCGACATTGGAGACGAGTGAACTCCTCCTTTTCCCCTTTGTACAGTTCGGCCAATATTTTGGCCAAAGCGGCGGGTTTTTTGGACCCTTCCAATGGTAGCGTGAGGTGTCATCTTCCCCATTATAGTGCAACATGGGTAGCCCTATGTATTGGAGTGGTTGGACCCCCCGCACTATAGAAATTGCCATTACCTGAATTATTGATAATCCGGACTGGGCGAGCATCTTAATCTTGCCCATCAACTGACTGACTTCCATGCTATCCTCCTCCTCGAGGCTCCGAGGGCGCCAGTTGTGGCGTTTCTTCAATGGAGCGCTTGAAAATTTGGGGAGACCCATTCGAATTGGGTCAGGAAGAGCGAAGTCGTCAATATAGAACCATTCAGAAGGCCACTCATGGGATGCCTTCTTCGGCGTGCCGGACAAGTATCCGGTCCCGGCGACGTGCCATACATCGGCTCCTCCCACTTTGAATATTGAACCCCCTTTGTTACGAATGATGAGGCAGAACAATTTCCTCCATAATTCAAAATGGGCCTCACAGCCCAGGAATAGCCCACAAAGAGCAACATAACCCGCAATGTGCAGGATGGAGGCAGGAGTAAAATTGTGCAGTTGGAGGCCATAATACTCCAGAAGTCCTTGGAGGAATGGGTGGATTGGAAATCCGACACCTCTTAGTAAGTAGGGAATGAAGCACACTCGTTCCCCCTGGATGGATTGGGGAAATTGTTGGGGAACGTAGTAATTTCAAAACAAATCCTACGCACACACAGGATCATGGTGATGCATAGCAACGAGAGGGAAGAGTGTGTCCACGTACCCTCGTAGACCAAATGCGGAAGCGTTAGCACAACGCGGTTGATGTAGTCGTACGTCTTCACGATCCGACCGATCCAAGTACCGAGTGCACGACACCTCCGAGTTCTGCACACGTTCAACTCGATGATGTCCCACGAGCTCCGATCCAGCAAAGCTTCATAGGAGAGTTTCGTCAGCACGACGGCGTGGTGACGGTGATGATGATGCTACCGACGCAAGGCTTTGCCTAAGCACCGCTACGATATGATCGAGGTGGATTATGGTGGAGGGGGGCACCGCACACGGCTAAGAGATCAATGATCAATTGTTGTGTCTTTGGGGTTCCCCCCTACCCCCGTATATAAAGGACGGGAGGAGGAGAGGGCCGGCCAAGGTGAGAGGCGCGCCCAAGGGGGGGGCAATCCTACTCCAAGTAGGTTTGCCCCCGCTTTCCTAGTCCTAGTAGGAGAGGGGAAGGAAAGGGAGAGGAGGAGAAGGAAAGAGGGGGCCGGCCCCCTTGCCCTAAACCAATTCGGTTTGGGCCTTGGGGGGCGCGCCCCACACTCCCCTTGCTGCCCTCTATTTCCACTATGGCCCATTAAGCCCCCCGGGGGATTCCGGTAACCCCCGGTACTCCGGTATATATCTGAAACCTTCCGGAACCTTTCTGGTGTCCGAACATAGTCGTCCAATATATTGATCTTTACGTCTCAACCATTTCGAGACTCCTCTTTATGTCAATGATCATATCCGAGACTCTGAACTACCTTCGGTACATCAAAACACAAAAACTCATAATACCGATCGTCATCGAACTTTAAGCGTGTAGACCCTATGGGTTCGAGAACTATCTAGACATGACCGGGACACGTCTTCGGTCCATAACCAATAGCGGAATCTGGATGCTCATATTGGCTCCCACATATTCTACGAAGATCTTTATCGGTCAAACCGCATAACAACATACGTTGTTCCCTTTGTCATCGGTATGTTACTTTCCCCTAGATTTGATCGTCGATATTTCAATACCTAGTTCAATCTCGTTACCGGCAAGTTTCTTTACTCGTTTCGTAATACATCATCCCGCAACTAACTCATTAGTAACAATGCTTGCAAGGCTTATAGTGATGTGCATTACCGAGTGGGCCCAGAGATACCTCTCCGACAATCGGAGTGACAAATCCTAATCTCGAAATATGCCAACTCAACAAGTACCTTCGGAGACACCTGTAGAGCACCTTTATAATCACCCAGTTACATTGTAAAGTTTGGTAGCACACAAAGTGTTCTTCTGGTAAACAGGAGTTCCATAATCTCATAGTCATAGGAACATGTATAAGTCATGAAGAAAGTAGTAGAAACAAACTAAATGATCATTGTGCTAAGCTAATGGAATGGGTCAAGTCAATCACATCATTCTCCTAATGATGTGATCCTGTTAATCAAATGACAACTCATGTCTATGGCTAGGAAACATAACCATCTTTGATCAATGAGCTAGTCAAGTAGAGGCATACTAGTGACACTCTGTATATCTATGTATTCACACATGTATCATGTTTCCAGTTAATACAATTTTAGCGTGAATAATAAACATTTATCATGATATAAGGAAATAAATAATAACTTTATTATTGCCTCTAGGGCATATTTCCTTCAGAAATTCTCCGCCTGAACCCCGCCGTTGAAGGATGTCGATCCTGCTCGGACGGGATTAGATCCGCGGGGGGAAGAAAGCCCTGTTTTTTTAGCTTTGTCAGCTGACCGTGAGATACGAAACATCTCTCCCAATCACCTTTTTCAGAGCCGTGGGGACAAGAGGAAGAGCTGGGAGCGCTAGCCATGTTGGAATGGTTCCTCCTAGCAAGGTCTGAGGATTTTTTCGCAGGGAGTGGAATGGATCTAAGATCTAATCCCTTTATATAGGTGCCTTTCTTGTATGGTCGGGGTGATATGTGTAAAAATACCCTGACCTCTCGTATTCGCTCGACACGTGGAAGATGAAGTCAGGAAGGCGTGGAAGCCGATGGGCGCGACAGTAAATGGAAGGCCGAATACTACTCTTTAAGTCAGGGACTTTGAAGTAATCGGAAGGGGAACCCGCCTTGCAATGCCGAAGATAGTTTGTGTGCCGGATACCTCGTCATTGAAGCCTGGTTTGGGGGCTACTGAGGGAGTCCTGGACTAAGGGGTCCTCAGGCGTCCGACCTGTTGGGCATGGGCCGGACTGATGGGTTATGAAGAAACAAGACCGAAGAATCACACCTGTGTCCGGATGGGACTCTCCTTGGTGTGGATGGCAAGCTTGGCGTTCAGATATGAAGATTCCTTTCTCTGTAACCGACTTTATATAACCCTAGTCCCCTCCGGTGTCTATATAAACCGGAGGGGTTTGTCCGTAGAGACAATCATAATCATATAGGCTAGACTTCTAGGGTTTTAGCCATTACGATCTCGAGGTAGATCCACTCTTGTAATACTCATATTCATCAAGGTCAATCAAGCAAGAAGTAGGGTATTACCTCCATAGAGAGGGCCCGAACCTGGGTAAACATCGCGTCCCCTGTCCCCTGTTACCATCAACCTTAGACGCATAGTTCGGGACCCCCTACCTGAGATCCGCCGGTTTTGACACCGACATCAAGCCTCTTAAGTGAACATGTAAGACGATGATAAAGACTCAGCTTCGAAGAAATGAAACGACAAAGGCCCTGAATTATCAGGGATGCCAGCTTTATTATACTGTTTATAATATATACATCATCAAACTATGTACATCAGGAGAGCCGGTGGCTCAAGTATAGTAGGGCCGAAGATGAGCAATATTCCATGACCGGCGGGTCTCCTCCTCCGATGTGCGTGAGTCCTTGTGGTCTCGAACATCGATAATATAGTATGACCCATCATGCAGATTCTTGCTAACCACAAAAGGTCCTTCCCAAGGTGGGGATAATTTGTGCATATTAGTTTGATCCTGGATAAGCGAGAGCGCCAAGTCGCCTTCTTGAAAGGTCCTGGTTTTGACCCGGCGGCTGTCATAACGACATAGATCTTGTTCATAAATCGCTGAATGAGTCGTCGTGAGATCACGCTCCTCATCTAACAGGTCGAGTGCATTCTGACACGCTATTTAAATATCAGCTTCAACATAAGCCACCACACGGGGCGAATCATGACGGATGTCACTAGGGAGAACCGCCTCTGCTCCATAAATCATGAAGAAAGGTGTGTAACCCATAGATCTGTTGGGGGTTGTACTGATACTCCATAACACCGAAGGTAACTCTCGACCCAACAGCCCGGCGTTCTTTGCAAGGAACCATGAGCCGGGGCTTGATGCCTCACATAATCTCTTGATTAGCTCCTTCCGCTTGACCATTAGACCGGGGGTGAGCCACGGAGGAAACATCAAGTCGAATATGCTCTTGTTGACAAAAAAATTCATAGCACCCTTAGACAGATTAGTGCCATTATCCGTTATAATGTTGTGGGGAAAGCCAAAACGGAAGATCACCTTCTTGATGAATTGAACCGCTGTTGCTGCAGCACACTTACTAACCGGCTCTGCTTCAACCCACTTAGTGAACTTATCAACTGCCACCAAAAGGTGGGTTTTCTTATCTTTGGACCTATTGAAAGGCCCGACCATATCAAGCCCCAGGTCGCAAACGACCAAGTAATTGGAATCATCCTAAACTCTTGAGCCGGAACATGAGCTCGTCGTGAAAACTTCTGACAACCATCACATTTACTGACCAAATCCTTAGCATCAGCATGAGCCGTTGAAAGTGCATTATATCAACTAGAGGGGGGTGAATAGGCGATTTTTATGAAATTCTTCACTGAGGAATTTGCTGGTGAGGAAATTCCTTAGCGAAGAACTACTAGCAGCGGAACAAGTACTCAAAAGTAAACACAACAGAATACAAGCATAGTCATCATGATGAAAATGAAGACAGGCATAGAGTACAGGAAGCGTAATCACAGGATAACACAGGATGAAGACAAGCAGACTGAAGAAATTGAACTGAGGAAATTGAGAAAGTCTTCAGTCAAAGTCTTCAAACACAGATATGAACAAACATACAGCACAGTTATGAGGAAATGAAAGAGTTGAGGAAATAGAACCAGTAAGCTTGGTGAAGACAATGATTTGGTAGACCAGTTCCAACTGTTGTCTCAGTTGTACGTCTGGTTGGAGCGGCTGAGTATTTAAACTCGAGGACACACAGTCCCGGACACCCAGTCAAGGACACTTAGTCCAAGACACCCAGTCCTCACCGTATTCTCCTTGAACTAAGGTCACACAAACCTCGTCCAATCACTCGTGGTAAGTCTTCAGGCGACTTCCAAACCTTCACAAACTTGGTCACCCGGCGATCCACAATTCCTCTTGGATGCTCTAGACCATGACGCCTAACCGTCTGGAAGAAGCACAGTCTTCAAAGGTAACAAGCGTCGGATCCACTCAGGATCAATCTCTTCAGTGATGCTCAATCACTTGGGGTTTGTAGGTGTTTGGGTTTTGGGTTTTTGGTTTTTCCTCACTTGATGATTTTCGCTCAAAGTCCTCGGAGGATGGGTTGCTCTCAAATGACAAGTGTCAGTTTCTCTCGGAGCAGCCAACCAGCTAGTGGTTGTAGGGGGCGGCTATTTATAGCCTAGGGAGCAGCCCGACATGATAAGACATAAATGCCCTTCAATGATATGACCGTTAGGTGGATAGATATTTTGGAACAGCTGGCGCATAGCACAGCAACGGTCGGAATTTTGAGTAGCAAAATCCTCAGGGCTATCATGTTCCTCACTGTGTAGGCAATCCGCACTGGCGAATTCCTAACTCCTCAGTCAGGACAAATTCCTCAGAGACCAGAAGAACTTCGTCTCTGTCACTGAAGAAATTGACTGAACTGTATGAGATTTCCAATGGCTTCACTCGAAGGGATTGGTAGGTGTAGGATTTTGAGTTGAGCATCACATGGAAATTTTTCCTTAGTATTTCCTCGACCCCCTTTAACAGTACGGTGTTTCCTATGACTCAAGAAAGAGAAAAACAAAACTATGAAAACGAAAGTCTTCAAGCTTCATATTCCTCGCATGAATATCAAGTCTTCACGGACACACCAATTTCTTCACTTTCAAAGTCTTCATGAAAGTCTTCAGAAATACCAAAATCTTCAGTCGAAGATATTCATTTTTAGGGGTCGACTTTTCCTGTAAATATCAAACTCCTCATAGACTTATAGACCTGTGTACACTCACACACGCATTAGTCCCTTAACCTATAAGTCTTCAATACACCAAAATCACTAAGGGGCACTAGATGCACTTACAATCTCCCCCTTTTTGGTGATTGATGACAATATAGGTTAAGTTTTCAACGGGGATAAACATATGAAGTGTAAATACTGATATTGAGGAATTTGATTGCAAGATATAGAAGAACTCCCCCTGAAGATGTGCATAGTGAGGAATTTGCTTTTGAAGCAATGCACACTTGAAGAGTTGAATCATGGAGATCTCCCCCTATATCTTGTAATTCATACACGCATTTAACATATAATATGAAGAATTTGAAATGCATGATGAAATATGGTGCCTGATGAAATTCAGCATGCGTGCAATAATATTAACGAGGAATAAGCATGCAGAAGAAGAGTATCAGAGCATAGTGCATCAAAAGTATCAGAGCACCATCGGGTTTAAGATTACAACTCGATCCAATAAAGTTTCAGAAGAACGAGAGTTGTAACTTAGCAAAAAAAACGTTGTATATGGGCGATAAAATAGACCCGCTTGAAGACTAACTCAAATTTCTCCCCCTTTGTCATCAAATGACCAAAAGGATCGAAACTGAGGACTAACGCCCCTGAAGATAATCAGGTTGATGAAGGAGCGCCAGCGTTGTTGGGGTTGTTGGTTGATGTAGGGCCTGCTGCAGTGTCGTCTAAATCTTCATGTTCATCAGTGTCGCGCGATGAAGAATATGAGCTGGCCACCAGAGAAGGAACCTTGACCTTCTTGAATTTCTTCGGTGGAGGTGCAGACCAGTCAAAATCTTCATTAAGACCCATGTTCTTCAGATCTTCTTCACCATACAGATGTGACAGGATTGCCCAGGTGCGACCGAAGACTTGATGGAGGTAGTAGTGGTTTTTCTTCACTGCATTGTGTGTGGCAGTCATGTTGTGAAGAAGTGAACCAAACTGACGCTTAACCCATTTGTGATTTCGATCCACCTTCTGGTGAAGACTAAGCAGAAGTTCACGGTCTGTCATCACGCGCGGAGCAGTGGCTTGAGGAGTGGACTTGGGAGCATTGGCAGAGTCATGTGTGGCAGAGTCATCATTGGTGGAATAAGATGCAGCTTTGCGAAACTGACCATCCAATGGACGAATGCCTTCATCAATTACAGCTGGTGCCTTGCCCTTTCCATCAACTGAGGAATATGTCTGCTTGAGGACTTCAATTGGGGGCAAGTAGCTGAGATGATTCTGGAAATCAGCTTTGTAGTTGAGTGAAGACCTTGTCCTGAGGAATCTCATGATCCAAGGTGCATAAGGCTTCAGCTCAAACGGAGACAGTGCAACATTGGCCATAGTCCTCATGAAGAAATCGTGATAGTTGACAGGAATGCCATGAACGATGTTGAATACCAGATTCTTCATGATGCCAACAATTTCCTCATCAGATGAGTCGTGGCCTTTGATAGGACTGATTGTCCTCGTAAGAATACGATAGACAGTTCTGGGCACGTACAACAATTCCTTCACGAGGAATTTTGTTCGTGGTGCCTGACCTGGTTTCAAAGGCTTCATCAGCACTTGCATGTAATGATGTGTGAGCTCAGGTTCACTGTAGATGCAGCGAGCTTCTTCAAGGGGAGGACTGAGTGGTAGAGCACGAAGCAATTCAGAGGCTGGTGCAGTGTAGTGAGTGTTTTCAGACATCCAGTCCAGCACCCATGAATTCACATCTTCAGCATTTCCGGTGATGTGCAGCGTTGCATAGAATTGAAGAATCAGTTCTTCATTCCAATCGCAGATGTCAGAGCAAAAATTGAGCAGTCCAGCATCGTGAAGAACACTGAGGACTGGTGCGAAGCACGGCAGAGATTCCATATCCACGTGAGGAATATGCTCATGGTAGAAAATCTTCTCCTTGTTGAACAGCACTGAGGAATAGAAATTGGCTTGACTAGCAGTCCAGAAACGCCTCTTCCTAATGCGAGCAGAGTCATATGGGTTGTAATCTTCGAAGAATACGTGCTCGCCGAAGAAATCATCAGCCTTGAACTTTTGCTTGCGTGAGAATGGATCCTTTGGCTTTGGCAGAGGAGTGTCAGTGAGTTGCATCACGACCTCAGGAATCTCAATCGCAGGTTCTTCAGGCTGAGGAATTTCTGGTTCTTCCTCAGTGGCAGTCTGCGTAGTTGGTTGTTCAGCAGCAGCAGTTTCTTCAGCGCTAGTGGCTGGAATTTCCTCATGGACAGATGCAGTGGGATGAGTTTCTTCAGAGCCCATGTGAACAGTTTGTGTGGGGGACTGAGGAATTTGCTGTAGAGGGGTGAACATTGGAGAGTTTGGATGCTGACTTTCCCAGAATTCATCACTGATTACGGGTGTGGAGCAGCCAATGTCCACATCTTCATCTTCCATTTCTTCAACGCCAGCCTCTTCAGCTGTGAACTGAGGCATAGGCGAGGAGATGATAGGTGTTGAAGGGATCGCATCCACTTCAATTTCTTCATCCAACGGTTCAGACGAAGCAGCAGAAGGAGTTTCTTCATCAGATCCGCTGGGGATCACATATTCTTCATCAAAAGGAACAAGGTCCTTTGATGGCCTGGTTGAGATGGGAACAACATCAATCGGATGTGCAAATGAGCTTGTCATAGGCTTCATTTTCTTCGGAGCTGAAGAATCTGAAGCAGCTGATGCTTTCCTTTTCTTCACTGCAGCACGCTCTGCAGCCTTGATCTTCTTCACATCTGATGCAGATGGAAGGATTGGAGTTGAAGTTGGTGCAGGAGCAGCTGAGGAATCTGGTTGATTTTCTTCAGGCACAACTGATGCAGTTGCCCTGAGTTCTTCAGTTTCTTCAGGCACACCACTAGTGGGTGCCCTGGCAATTTCTTCAGTGGCTGGAATGCAGTCATCAGCCCTGGAACTCACATTTTCTTCAGCAGCCTGATTGTCATCAGCGGTGCTGGCATGTTCTTCAGTCGGCTGAGCAGATGCTTCAGCCTGAGGAATTTCCTGTTGCGTTGGGGCAGCAACATTTGAAGTGAACTGTTCAGTTATCTTTACAAATCTAACTTTGGCTCCTTGCCAATCAGCATAGTAGGCTTTGAAGTCATCGCTGAGGGTTTTGATTTCAGATTGGATTTTTACAAGTTCATCAGTGGTCATAGTGACAACGTTGTTCTTCAGGTATTTCTCCTTTCTGTACTGGGCCTTCTTGATCTGCCTGGCCTGATCATATTTCCATTTCTCCTCTTGGATGAAATGAGTCAGCATGTGATTTTGACCAGGCGTCAGCTTGAAGTCAGGCATAGGAGTATTTGGGTCCTTGTGCCAGAGATCAATGTAGTCGAGGATCAGCTTGGGATCCAAAAGCAGTGGCACAGGTGTGCCTTTGGCTCTAGCGGCCCTAACTTGTCTGTCTCTGATGATTTCTGCAAGTTCATCATCATCAGCTTCATCTTCTTCAGATGGCACTTGGAAAGCGACTTGCTTCTTTTGAGGACTTGGCCGAGGACCTCGTCCAGCAGTTGCCTTGGTCTTCATCAGAGTGGGGCCAGATGAAGAATTTGGTGCGGCTGAGGAGCTTGCTGAGACACCAGAGGCAATGGAGATGCCTGTAGTCCTTTGGCACGAGGCCAGATGCGCAGGTGCTGAGGACTTTGTCGGAACAGCTGAGGACTTTGGAGGAGGTGCTGAGGATTTTGAAGGAGCAACTTGAGGGATTGGTCGTGAGGACCTTGAAGAGTCTGGCCGTGAGGGCGCATCTGAGGAACTTGGCCGTGAGGGCACTGTTGGTGAAGCACTTGTCTTACGAGCAGGCTTCTTAGGCATGGATTTCCTCGGCTTGACAAAGGCCTCAGTAGAGGCAGCAGCAGCCACAGCAGAGTCTTCATTGAATTTCCTCACTGCTTCTCTGGCTTGCTTGGCCAACTTGCCTTGGCACTTGGCCCATTCATCAGGATAGTCCTCACCGCGCTTGAGGCTGGTGGGATCTGCTACTTGGCCAGGTGCCAATGGAGCTCTTGGGCATGGAGGATTGAGTGCGAATTTCTTCATAAACTTAGGAGTGACATATCTGTACTCCCTCCATTCTCTTGCCCATCTCCTCTCTATCCTCTGTTTGCACACTTTGCGCTCATTCTTGGTTTCCTCGGTAGGTGTGCAGTACCCAGCATATATGTCATCAGGGATCTCAAACGCTGTATTTACCTCACGCCTCTTTCCTCCCTTTTGTGGCCTTTTACCATCAGCCATTTTCTTCAGTTGAGGAATTTGAACAATTGAATTCTCTGAAGAAGAATGCAACTTTTCTTCGAGGAACGCTGCAAATGAGTTAAGTTGATCAGAACCTAGTGATTCAGCAGCTGACATGTGTACCTGTGAACAGAGTATAGTTGCGAGGAATTTGGAGAGGTCATATGCGTTCTCAGAAGGTTTTGTAAAAAGAACAAGTTTGAGGAATTTGACCAGATGGGTCTTGAAGATTTTCACTAAGCATTCTTTGTCTTAGGTTCCAGAGTTGTATAGATCGAAGATCCACACAATTGAGGAATCTTGAAGAAAAATGATGCTTAGAGAAACGAATCAAGAACAGATGACATGTGAGGTGTTTAGTGTGTGAAGATTTGAAGAATAAAACACCTATGAAGATTTTATAGAAAAACTTCGAATCAAGGAGGGCAGTAAAAGTAACTTTTAATTACCCTAAATGAAGAACACGATGAACAGTGAAGTGGAGAGGTGAAGTTCGTCTATGTAGATCTTCCACGCCCTAACTTGGCGGAGGAAGACGGCTACGGCGATGGCGGAGTGAAGATTTCGGCGGTCGGTGCGAGTACGACGACGACGAGGTCGAGGCAGTGAAGCTCTTCCTCACCGGCGATGATGGAGTAGCGGCGGCGCTAGGGTTTGGGAAGCTCGAGTGGGAGAGAGATATCGAGCGGAGTAAAGGAAGTGAGGAAGGGATGAGGGGGTATTTATAGTAGCAGCGAAAAACTGTTCGCCCGAAGATTTGGGACGAACGTGCCCCTGACCTTTCTCCTTCGCACAACATGTGTCACCCACGTACTCTGTAGTGGAGATCATGTAAGATCGTGGGTGAATTAAAAAAATTATCATGGGATGTGGAACGATTTGAGCGGAAAAACTGAAAATTTGGATAAGATTAGTTTTAATGTTCCGTTCTCAATTTCTTCAGCTAACAAGGACACAATGAAGATTTTGAACGAGTTTAAATAGAACGCACATGAAGAATTTGTGAACAGATTGGGTTGAGTATAGCATAGAGGGGAAGGGTCCGATCACATTCACTTAGCAGAAAACCAACTTGAAGAAATAGCAATAAGTGAATGCTGTAGAGGACATAAACTCGTATATATATAGCCAATGAAGAAAAACAACGGAACCAGTGAAGACTATGCAAAGTTGAAGAATATGAATAATTTGAGGAATTTCAACTTTTGGTGGTGGCGTGACCCACCGTATAAGAATGATGATTTCAGACACCGCGTACAATTATCGTAGGGTTCTGAGAATCAAATTCTTCATTAATTTCTTCACACTAAGAGTGTTATTCTTCATTGATTGAATTAAAACGTTTCTTCATGTGTTGCACATCTAAGTCATCAATTTTGCATAAGTGTTAGGATGAGTGTCCTTTTCAAAGAACATTCGAAGATTCTAGGATATTTAGCTCACACCGCAACTTGCTAAATCTCTTCTCATCCAAGGGCTTTGTGAAGATATCGGCTAGCTGTTCTTCAGTCTTCACATGCTCAATAGAAATGTCGCCCTTCAACACATGATCACGAAGAAAATGATGACGAATCTGAATGTGCTTTGTCTTCGAGTGCTGAACTGGGTTGTGAGCAATCTTGATGGCACTCTCATTGTCACAGAAGAGAGGTACATTCTTCATGTTGACGCCGTAGTCCTTGAGAGTTTGCTTCATCCATAGCAATTGGGCACAGCAAGAACCAGCGGCAATGTACTCAGCTTCAGCAGTAGATAGTGATACGCAGTTCTGTTTCTTCGAGGACCAACAGACCAAAGATCGTCCGAGGAAATGACATGTACCAGATGTTGACTTGCGATCCACACGATCACCAGCATAGTCAGAGTCAGAATATCCAACAAGATCAAAAGCCGAGCCCTTGGGGTACCATAATCCAAGTGTTGGTGTGTGAGCTAGATATCGAAGAATATGCTTCACAGCCTTATGGTGTGATTCCTTCGGTGCAGCTTGAAATCGGGCACACATGCAAACACTAAGCATTATATCTGGCCTAGATGCACATAAGTATAATAAGGAACCTATCATGGAGCGGTATACCTTATGATCGAAGTCAATACCATTTTCATCAGTGCACAGATGGCCATTTGTGGGCATAGGAATTTTGACGCCTTTGCAATCTTGCATGCCGAATTTCCTCAGTACATCCTTGAGGTATTTCTCCTGAGATATGAATATGCCATTGTGTTGTTGACGAATTTGAAGACCTAAGAAGAATTTCAACTCTCCCATACTAGACATTTGATATTCTTCACTCATCATATAGGCAAATTCATCACTATAACGTTGGTCAGTACAGCCAAAGATAATATCATCAACATATACTTGGCACACAAACAATTCACCATCATAAGATTTAGTGAAAAGAGTAGGGTCGAGTGAACCGGGTTTGAAGCCTTTCTTCATGAAGAGTTCCTTCAAAGTATCATACCAAGCCCGTGGGGCCTGCTTGAGGCCATAGAGGGCCTTGTTGAGTCTGAAGACTTTGTCAGGATTCTTTGGATCTTCAAAACCTGGGGGTTGAGCAACATATACTTCTTCCTCAAGCTTACCATTGAGGAATGCACTTTTCACATCCATTTGATATAGAGTGATATCATGATGGTTAGCATAAGCAAGTAATATGCGAATAGCCTCAAGTCTAGCAACAGGTGCAAAAGTTTCATCGAAATCAATTCCTTCAACCTGTGTGTAGCCTTGAGCTACAAGCCGTGCCTTATTCCTCACCACAAGGCCATTTTCATCTTGCTTGTTGCGGTAGATCCACTTTGTGCCGATGATATTGTGCTTGCGAGGATCTGGACGTTTGACCAGTTCCCAGACATTGTTGAGCTCGAACTGATGTAATTCTTCTTGCATGGCCTGAATCCACTCAGGCTCCAGAAATGCTTCATCTACCTTAGTGGGCTCTGTAATAGAGACAAAAGCATACTGCCCACAAAAGTTAGACAAATGTGAAGCTTTTGAGCGTGTGAGAGGACCTGGCGCTTTGATGTCATTGATGATCTTTTCAACTTGCACTTCTTTTGCAATGCGAGGATGAGCTGGTTGTCGTTGAAGAGTTTGATCAGCGTTTTCTTCAGCACCATTTTTCTTCAGGTGCATTAGCTCGACGTTCTTCATGTTCTGGAATGAATTCTTCAGCAGATTCTTCAGTAGGAATGACATCCTCAGTAGCCTTGAACTTGATAGTTTCCTCAGGTGCTGGTTCATCTATCACAGTAGGTAGGTGCTCTCTTTGCGAGCCATTAGTTTCATCGAACCGCACATCTACAGTTTCAACAACTTTGTGAAGAACGTTGTTGAAGACTCTGTAGGTGTGCGAGTCCTTTCCGTAACCAAGCATAAAACCTTCATGTGCTTTCGGTGCAAATTTTGAGTTGTGATGAGGATCTCTAATCCAACATTTAGCACCGAAGACTTTGAAATAACTTACATTGGGTTTCTTATCAGTGAGGAGTTCATAGGCAGTCTTTTTGAAGAATTTGTGAAGATATACTCTGTTGATGATGTGGCACGCAGTATCAATTGCCTCAGTCCAGAAACGACGAGGCGTTTTGTATTCATCAAGCATAGTGCGAGCCATCTCAGCAAGAGTCCTGTTCTTGCGCTCCACGACGCCGTTCTGCTGAGGAGTGTAAGGAGCAGATAACTCATGAGTAATACCAAGTTCATCAAGATAGTCATCGAGACCAGAATTCTTGAACTCAGTGCCATTGTCACTTCTGATGTGCTTGATCTTCACACCAAAGTTGGTTGAAGCCCTCGAGGAAAATCGTTTGAAGACTTCCTGCACTTCATGTTTGTAAGTAACAAGGTGTACCCATGTGTAACGAGAATAATCATCAACAATAACAAAGCCATATTGAGATGCTTCATTTGAGATAGCAGAATAATGATTAGGACCAAAGAGATCCATGTGAAGCAATTCAAATGGGCGAGTGGTGGTCATGATAGTCTTCGCTGGATGCTTGGCCTTGGTCATCTTCCCAGCTTCACAGGCTCCGCATAGGTGATCCTTGAGGAATTTGACATTCTCGATGCCAATGACATGCTTCTTCTTCGCAAGCGTGTGCAAATTCCTCATGCCTGCATGACCAAGTCGTCGATGCCAGAGCCAGCCTTCTGAAGCTTTTGCAAGTAAGCACACGGCTGGTTGTGGTCCTGTAGAGAAATCAACAATATACAGGTCTCCTCTCCTAAAGCCTTCGAAGACTTTGGAATTGTCAGCTTCCATAACCACAACACAACGGTACTTGCCAAAGACAACAACCATATCAAGATCACAAAGCATTGAGACAGACATAAGGTTGTATCCTAAGGACTCAACAAGCATGACTTTGTCCATGTGTCGATCCTTTGTAATCGCAACCTTACCTAGACCCAATACCTGACTTTTGCCTTTGTCAGCAAAGATGATATGCTTCAGATGCGACGGTGATAATGGAGCATCCATCAATAGATTCTTGTCACCAGTCATGTGGTTTGTACATCCACTATCGAGGACCCACTCAGTGGCTTTGGGTTGATCATCCTGCAGATGAATTAGTGCAGCTTACAAACTCATATACTTCATCAGTGAAGAATATGACATCAATTCATCAGATCAATTTCATCAAGTAAAAGAACTGATAAAGCAATATGAGGACGTGAGAAATGAAAGTTCATTTCTTCATGATTAGCCTGCGTCCTTTCAGGCATGCTCAGGTCTCCAGCAAATTCTTCAGACGATTACGTGCGTCTGGAGACCTGACCCTGCAGAAGAGATTAGTTCTTTTTCTTCACCACCCACATCTGAAGGGGTGGCAAAGAGTTCATCATTCTGCGAGCTCCATACGAGAAGGATGGCATAGAAGCCAGTCCATTTCGTTTCACATAAGAGGGGTTAGAGTAAGCATAAGAGTAAGCAGAGAAATTCTTCGAGGACTTATGGACATAATGATTTGAAGAATAATGCACATATCCATAATCCTTAGATCTTCCCTGCGAAACAGACGGGTTAGCACGATGATGTTCATATGAGGACTTTGATCCATATGAAGAATTTGGTCCATATGAAGAATTTGATCTGGGGTTCCTATTCTTCACAGGTGGCGTCATGATGACATTCACCTGAAGATTTTCAAGGCATCTTTTGGGAACCCAGATTTTCTTCACAGGGGAGCCGTTCCTGTAGTTAGTGCCAACATATCTAGCAAATACTTCACCATTCTGATTTTTGAATAGCTTATAGTTGGAGTCAATTGACTCATCATCAGAATGAGGAGATTCACATGCAAATCCAGATAAGTTAGATGGATCAACTGGAGGTCCCTTTGCAGCAACCCATGTAGTTTTGGGGTACTGCTCAGGCTTCCAATATGTACCATCAGCATTGAGTTTCCTCTCAAAGGCGATACCCTCTTTCCTAGGGTTCCAGTTGAGGATTTGCTTTTTAAGCACATCACAAAGAGCCTGATGCCCTTTGAGGCTTTTGTACATGCCTGTCATGTACAATTCCTTTAGCCCTGCATCGTCAGTGATACTAGCAATGTCCTCAGATGAGGAATTAGTGATAGCAGAGGCATGTGAAGAATTTGAAACATTAGCAGCATTTGAACATTCAGGTGAAGAATTAGCAGATTCACGTTCAATGCACTTCAAGCATGGAGGAACAAATTCTTCCTGAGATGCGCTGATTTGTTGAGCAAGTAATGAATCGCGCTCCTTCTGAAGATCTTCATAACTCACTCTTAGCTTCTCAAGGTCTTGCTTTCTTTGAAGAAATTCATAAGAAAGCTTCTCATGATCCGATAAGAGAGTGTTATGTTGATCTTGAAGGGTGTCATACTTAGTATGAAGTCTCTGAAGACTTTCAGCCAAAGCTTTTGACTGATCCATTTCCTCACCCAACATATCATCGCTCTTGTTTAGCATATAGTGAGCTTTTTCCAAAGCTCTTTGTTGTTTAGTAGCAAGGGAAGCAAGTTTGACATAGCTGGGTCCAAATTCATCACCAGATTCATCATCACTGGACTCGGATAGGTAGCATTCAGTTACCTCAGCATCTTTTGCCATAAGGCATGATGCAGAAGATGATGATTCTGGTTCGAATGTCATCGTTTTGAGAGATTCCTTGAAGTCCTCAAACCAAGGATCATGACAAGTTCGATGACCTTCATAGACCTCAGAGAGACGGTCCCAGATGAGCTTCGCATGATCGAGATGCATGATATTCCTGAACTGATTTTGTGACAGGCTGGAGCAGATGACATCCTTCGCCGTGAGGTTGAGAAGAGTATACTTGCGAATGTCATCAGCATCCGCCATCTTGCACAGATCAGTCAGGCCAATCTCAGTGACGGTCCACAACTCGCTGTTCATCGCCATGAGGCGTTTCTTCATCATGGCCTTCCACTTGGGATACTCGTGACCGTCAAAGATGGGGCATGTCACCTTCGTCATACCTGCGGTCGACATAACTAAAACTCCAGGCGGTTAAACCAAAATCACACAGAACAAGGGAGTACCTTGCTCTGATACCAATTGAAAGTGCGTTATATCGACTAGAGGGGGGTGAATAGGCGATTTTTATGAAATTCTTCACTGAGGAATTTGCCGGTGAGGAAATTCCTTAGCGAAGAACTACTAGCAGCGGAATAAGTACTCAAAAGTAAACACAACAGAATACAAGCATAGTCATCATGATGAAATGAAGACAGGCACAGAGTACAGGAAGCGTAATCACAGGATAACACAGGATGAAGACAAACAGACTGAAGAAATTGAACTGAGGAAATTGAGAAAGTCTTCAGTCAAAGTCTTCAAACACAGATATGAACAAACATACAGCACAGTTATGAGGAAATGAAAGAGTTGAGGAAATAGAACCAGTAAGCTCGGTGAAGACAATGATTTGGTAGACCAGTTCCAACTGCTGTCTCAGTTGTACGTCTGGTTGGAGCGGCTGAGTATTTAAACTCGAGGACACACAGTCCCGGACACCCAGTCAAGGACACTTAGTCCAAGACACCCAGTCCTCACCGTATTCTCCTTGAACTAAGGTCACACAGACCTCGTCCAATCACTCGTGGTAAGTCTTCAGGCGACTTCCAAACCTTCACAAACTTGGTCACCCGGCGATCCACAATTCCTCTTGGATGCTCTAGACCATGACGCCTAACCGTCTGGAAGAAGCACAGTCTTCAAAGGTAACAAGCGTCGGATCCACTCAGGATCAATCTCTTCAGTGATGCTCAATCACTTGGGGTTTGTAGGTGTTTGGGTTTTGGGTTTTTGGTTTTTCCTCACTTGATGATTTTCGCTCAAAGTCCTCGGAGGATGGGTTGCTCTCAAATGACAAGTGTCAGTTTCTCTCGGAGCAGCCAACCAGCTAGTGGTTGTAGGGGGCGGCTATTTATAGCCTAGGGAGCAGCCCGACATGATAAGACATAAATGCCCTTCAATGATATGACCGTTAGGTGGATAGATATTTTGGAACAGCTGGCGCATAGCACAGCAACAGTCGGAATTTTGAGTAGCAAAATCCTCAAGGCTATCATGTTCCTCACTATGTAGGCAATCCGCACTGGTGAATTCCTAACTCCTCAGTCAGGACAAATTCCTCAGAGACCATAAGAACTTCGTCTCTGTCACTGAAGAAATTGACTGAACTGTATGAGATTTCCAATGGCTTCACTCGAAGGGATTGGTAGGTGTAGGATTTTGAGTTGAGCATCACATGGAAATTTTTCCTTAGTATTTCCTCGACCCCCTTTAACAGTACGGTGTTTCCTATGACTCAAGAAAGAGAAAAACAAAACTATGAAAACGAAAGTCTTCAAGCTTCATATTCCTCGCATGAATATCAAGTCTTCACGGACACACTAATTTCTTCACTTTCAAAGTCTTCATGAAAGTCTTCAGAAATACCAAAATCTTCAGTCGAAGATATTCATTTTTAGGGGTCGACTTTTCCTGTAAATATCAAACTCCTCATAGACTTATAGACCTGTGGACACTCACACACGCATTGGTCCCTTAACCTATAAGTCTTCAATACACCAAAATCACTAAGGGGCACTAGATGCACTTACAGCTGTCAGCCAATAAAACCCATGACGAAAATTCTTGGCTACGAGAGATTTAGAGTCGGCATGATGACCACAATCTCCTTCGTGAATCTCTCGCAAAATCTCACAACCTTCTTCAGGAGAGACGCAACGTTGAAACGCCCCTGTGACACTGCGATGGTGCAACTCCCCATTGACAATCGTCATTGACTTAGATCGTCGGGTTATCTGCCTGGCCAAAATCTCATCCTCAGGCAGCTCGCCCTGGGTCATATAAGCCAAATACGGAACTGTCCAATGAGGAACGACATGAAGAGCCGCCACCAATTGTGCTTCCAGGTCAAGAACAACAAGATCCTCCTATGTAGGCAATTTGACAGAATGATTAAGCAGAATATCCGAGAAAATGTTAGGTGGCACCGGCTTACACTTAGACCCTAACTAGCTTAAAGTGTCAGCCCCCTCATTCTTCGTGCGATCAATATGCCCAACTTGGTAACCCCTAAAGTGACCCGCAATGGCATCAACCTCTCAGCGATAAGCCTCCATGAGTGGATCCTTAGAATCCCAAGTGCCAGAAACTTGCTGAGCTACCAGATCTGAGTCACCGAAGCACCTCACCCGGATTAAGTTCATATCCTTAACCGTCCGAAGACCGTGGAGCAAGGCCTCATACTCCGTTGCATTGTTAGTACAAGGGAACATTAATCGGAGAACATAAGAAAATTTATCACCTCGTGGGGAAGTCAAGACAACTCCAGCCCCCGAGCCTTCCAACTGCCTGGATCCATTAAAGTGAATAGTCCAATATGTGTTATCCGGCTTTTCCTTAGGCGTCTGGAACTCTGTCCAATCATTGAAAAAATCCACGAGTGCTTGTGACTTGATGGCTGTACAAGGCATATACTTTAAACCATGAGGTACAAGCTCAATGGCCCACTTGGCTACCCGACCTGTGGCTTCTCTATTTTGGATGATATCCCCCAAAGGAGCAGAACTAACCATAGTAATGGGATGACCTAGGAAATATTGCTTGGGCTTTCGACTTGCCATGAAAACCCCATACACAAGCTTTTGCCAATGCAGATACCTCTGCTTGGAGTCAATAAGTACCTCGCTGATGTAATAAACCGGCCGTTGAATCGGATACTCCTTTCCTGCCTCTTTCCTTTCCACCACAATGGCCACACTCACAGCCCGACCATTGGCAGCCATATATAACAACACAAGCTCCTTATCAATAGGGGTAGAAAGAACCGGTGGCTCAGCGAGTTGCTTCTTAAGCGCCTCAAATTCCTCATTAGTCGGACCACTCCAGACAAAATCATCTGTCTTCTTCATCATATGGTACAGAGGGATAGCCTTTTCTCCTAGGAGGCTTATGAACCGGCTCAAGGCCGCTATCCGACCTGCCAAGCGTTGGATGTCATTAACACACTTTGGCTTAGCCAGGGAAGTAATTTTCTTGATTTTCTCCGGGTTAGCTTCGATACCTCGGTCTGAAACCAAAAAACCCAAAAGCTTACCCGCCGGTACACCAAAACACATTTGGCTGGGTTAAGCATCATTTTATTGACCCGGAGATTGTCAAACGTCTCCTTCAAATCATCGATCAGGTTCTCCTTCTTCCTGGATTTCACCACAATGTCATCTACATAAGCATGAACATTACGCCCGATCTGATTGTGAAGGCAATTTTGCACACACCGCTGGTGTGGGCACTCTTGAGCCCGAAAGGCATGAACACATAGCAGAAGGCTCCAAATGGAGTAATGAAGGATGTCTTCTCCTGGTCCTTAACTGCCATCTTGATTTGAGGATAACCAGAATAAGCATCCAAAAAACTCAAATGCTCACAACCCATCGTAGCATCAATGATTTGATCAATACGAGGGAGAGCAAACGGATCAGCCAGACAAGCCATGTTTAAGTCCGTATAATCCACACACATTCACCAAGTGATGTTCCTCTTAAGCACCAACACCGGGTTAGCCAACCACTCAGGATGAAAATTTTCAATGATAAACCCGTCCGCCAAGAGTCGTGCCACTTCTTCACCAATGGCCTTCCGCCTCTCCTCGTTAAAACGACGAAGGAATTGCTTGACCGGCTTAAACTTCGGATCAATATTAAGAGTATGCTCAGCTAGTTCCCTCGACACCCGGCATGTCTAAAGGCTTCCATGCAAAGATATCCCAGTTCTCACGGATGAACTCGATGAGCGCGCTTTCCTATTTCGGATCCAAATTAGCACTGATGTTGAACTACTTAGATGAGTCGCTAGGAACAAAATCAACCATTTTAGTGTCATCTGCCGACTTAAACTTTAGCAAAGGATCATGCTGTGTGGTTGGCTTTTTCAAGGATGTCATGTCCGCCGGGTCAACATTATCCTTGTAAAATTTCAGCTCCTCCGTTGCACAAACAGACTCAGCATAAGCAGCATCACCTTCTTCACACTCCAAGGCCATCTTGCAACTCCATGCACTATGATGGTGCCCTTGTAACCTAGCATCTTAAGCTGCAAGTAAACATAACAAGGCCTCGCCATGAATTTAGCATAAGCCGGCCGCCCGAATAGAGCATGATAAGGGCTCTTGATTTTAACCACTTCGAAGGTTAGGGTCTCAGATCTGGAATCATGCTCATCTCCAAAAACAACCTCCAAAGATATCTTACCCACTAGATATGCCGACTTACCTGGCACCACACCATGAAAAACGGTGTTTGACAGCTTAAGATTTTTGTCGGTCAGTCTCATGCGACGGAAGGTTTCATAGTAAAGTATATTAATGTAGCTGCCTCCATCCATGAGCACCTTAGTAAATTTATAGCCCCCAACCTGAGGCGCCACCACTAGAGCTAGGTGACCCGGATTGTCAACCCGAGGCGGGTGATCCTCACGACTCCATACGTAGGCTGCTCCGACCACCGCAAGTAACGCGGCTCCAGTGGCTCAATAGCATTCACTGCCTTCTTATGAAGCTTCTGATCCCGCTTACACAAGCTAGTGGTGAAGACGTGGTACTGTCCACTACTCAATTGCTTCAAGTTGCTCTGATAACCAGATTGTTGTTGTTGTTGATTCCCTTGATGATTCTGCTGGTTGTAACCACCTTGATTGCTTTGGCCGTGAAACCCAGAATTTGAGCCACCGCCTCTGACCCAGATCATGAGTCCAAACCCTGAACCGTCGTTCGGACCATGGTTGTGTTGGAAAGACTCCATAAATTATCTCATAATGTTGCAATCCTTCCACAGATGGGTAGACGACTTCTCCTGAGTTCCGTGCTTCGGACATGGCTGATTCATTATCGCTTCAAGGTCAAATTTTGTCCCTTGAGCCGGCCTCCCCTTATGACGCTGGTTATAATTCCGTGTGCCAAAATCATCAGCTTTGCGCTTACCGTTACCGCCCTAATTGGCCGGGTTATGCTGTTGTCCCCTCATACCGCTACTCTTCTTTCCCTTTCCTGATCGTTCATCCTTAGAGTCGGGGTCCTTGGTACTATCAGAGTCGGCATACTTGACAAGAGCCTCCATGAGCTCACCCATGTCACTGCAATGACGTTTAAGCCGCCCAAGCTTCTGCTTGAGTGGAAGGAAACGACAATTTTTCTCCAACATTAAAACCGCTGAGCCGACATTGATATTATCTGAAGAATGTATGATAGTCGAGACCCAGCGCACCCAGCTGGTCATCGATTCACCCTCAGCTTGAACACAAGAAACCAAATCCATGATTGACATAGGTTGCTTGCACATATCTTTGAAATTTTGGATAAACCAGGCCTTCAGCTCTGCCCACGACCCAATGGAGTTGGCAGGTAGCCCTTTCAACCAAGTACGAGCCGTCCCTTCCAGCATCATGGTGAAATACTTAGCATATGCAGCCTCACTAACATCTAGCATCTCCATAGCCATCTCATAACTTTCCACCCAAGCCTCAGGGGGCTGATCTACCATGTAATTAGGCACCTTACGAGGGCCCTTGAAGTCTCGTTCATTTTGCAGAGCCGCCGTTAGACACGGCACACCCCAAGCTCTATAAGTCACACCTGCCTCCACTGAAGTTGTCGAGTAAACCTCCGCGTGCTGATGAGCCGCCAGCTCGGCCTCCCAGCGCGCTCTGCCCTGGTCCACCAAATTCTATGCCTTGGCACCATTGCGTGTCGGTTCATGCCCACGAGGTTGGTTACGGCGCTGCTTAGTACTCGAAACTGTTGGGGAGTCAATGTGCCTACTGTAGCTCCGGCTTGGACGAGGGGTCAAATGAATCTGGTCATGACTATAAGAATAAGCATGCTGCTGTACTAGCGCTGTTTGAAGAAGTTCCCTGGCCCTTCGGGTTTCAACCACCGTCGGAGTCTCGCCCTCGACTAGCAAAGCCGCCAATCACATAGCTGCAGGAATCATATTGTCCAAAGGGGTAGAATAATGACCCAGCGGTGTCACCATGTGCTGAGGTGGGGTGTTATTCATATGCGGGAAACCCGTCACGCGCGGCTGAACCGGCGCTCCACCCCCCGGCGCTTCAGTCATCAGGTTTACCATCAGCGGGTTACTGGCCCCCGCTCCAGGCGTGCTGAAGAGGTTTCTCGATTCATAAACCAAGGGCAGTCAACTCTAGTGATTTCTCCTCAAGACTTCATTTGAAGCGTTCTGATTCAACGCGAGTCGATATGAATCCGCTTGAATCCGTTGTGCTTGGGCATTTAAAACGGCCCGCTCTGCGGTCATCCTAGCATTTTCCGCTGCCAGCTCTACCTTGGCTTGTGCTATCTCATAACGCAACTTAGCCACATCCACCTTATGATGTTCTTGGTTGTCCGGGGTTACCTCCACCTCCATCAGAGTTGCCAGAGCCTCCAACAGATCTGTTAAAACTTGAGCCGGCGAGCGTGTTGATCCGCCAGCACCCGCTGCCATTACCGCCGCTGCGCTGGAAGTCATAGCCACGGCGGATGTCGAACCGAGAACCGGCTGGGTGCCAGCCACGAAGATCGCCACCCTGTTCGGCGGCTCATGGGGGTCCGAAATACTGTCACCATCGGAACAGCCCCCAAGCCGTCCGTCTTGTAGTTGATACGTTGAGTAGGTCTCGCCCGTGGACGATTCACCATCAGAGTAGATGGACATCTCACCGCCAGACACAAAGCCTTCCAATTCATTCCCATGGATAAATCCGACAAAGGCACGCTTTACGGCGGATTGAACCCGGGCGGGTCGTGCACGCTGAGCCGTCTCGATGATGTCGGTGCAAATGTCTGGCTCAGGGCCCGGCTCGCCGATCTTGCCGATGAAGACGTGGATTCCCCCGAAGGGGACCCGGTACCCGTACTCAATTGAGCCGGCCTCGAGGCCCCAGCCTGCGTCGTTGATGTAGAGCTTGCCGCGACCACTCTTGGTCATCCGGACCACATCATATCCCTTGATCCCTTCAAAACTACCCTTCAAGAACTCAAAACCACCGTCCGTAGGCCCCACGGTGGGCGCCAACTATCGTGGAATAGTCATATCCCCAACAGTAACAGTAACAGTGATAGCAGTAGTTCTGTAGCAAGTGTAATGATACGTCTCCAACGTATCTATATTTTTTTATTGTTCCATGCTATTATATTACTTGTTTTGGATGTTTAATGGGCTTTAATACGCTCTTTTATATTATTTCTGGGACTAACCTATTAACCAGAGGCCGAGTGCCCGTTTCTGTTTTTTCTGCCTATTTTAGAGTTTTGCAGAAAAAGAATACCAAACAGAGTCCAAACGGAATGAAACCTTCGAGATGATCTTTCTTGGACCAAAAGCAATCCATAAGACTTGGAGTCGAAGTCTGGAACTCCACGAGGAAGCCATGAGGCAGTAGGGCCCGTGTCCCACCCTCGTGGGCCCCTCGTAACTCCATCGACGTACTTCTTTCTCCTATTTATACTCTTATACCCTAGAAACATCAAAGAGAGCCACGAAACCACTTTTCCACCGCCACAACCTTCTGTACCCGTAAGATCCCATCTTGGGGCCTTTTCCGGTGATCTGCCGGAGGGGCAATCGATCATGGATGGCTTCTACATCAACATCATTGCCTCTCCGATGAAGCGTGAGTAGTTTACCACAGACCTTCGGGTTCATAGTTATTAGCTAGATGGCTTCTTCTCTCTCTTTGATTCTCAATAAAAAGTTCTCCTTGATGTTCTTGGAGATCTATTCGATGTAATACTATTTTGTGTGGTGTGTTTGCCGAGATCCGATGAATTGTGGATTTATGAACAAGATTATCTATGAATATTATTTGGTTCTTCTCTGAATTCTTATATGCATGATTTGATATCTTTGCAAGTCTCTTTGAATTATCGATTTCGTTTGGCCTACTAGATTGATCTTTCTTGCAATGGGAGAAGTGCTTAGCTTTGGGTTCAATGCGGTGTCCTTTCCCAGTGACAGTAGGGGCAGCAAGGCACGTATTGTATTGTTTCCATCGAGGATAAAAAGATGGGGTTTATATCATATTGCTTGAGTTTATCCCTCTACATCATGTCATCTTGCTTAATGTGTTACTCCGTTCTTATGAACTTAATACTCTAGATGCATGATGGATAGCGGTCGATGTGTGGAGTAATAGTAGTAGATGCAGAATTGTTTCGGTCTACTTGACATGGACATGATGCCTATATTGATGATCATTGCCTTAGATATCTTCATAAATGTGCTTTTCTATCAATTGCTCGGCAGTAATTTGTTCACCCACCATAATACATGCTATCTTGAGAGAAGCCACTAGTGAAACCTATGGCCCCCGGGTCTCTTTCCTATTATATTACATCTCTTTTATTTACATCGCATCTCGTTTACTATTTTGCAATCTTTGCTTTCCAATCTATACAACAGAAATACCAAAAATATTTACTTTACTATCTCTATCAGATCTCACTTTTGCGAGTGACCGTGAAGGGATTGACAACCCCTTTATCACGTTGGTTGCAAGGTTCTTGATTGTTTGCATAGGTACTAGGTGACTTGTGCGTTGTCTCCTACTGGATTGATACCTTGGTTCTCAAAACTGCGGGAAATACTTATGCTACTTTGTTGCATCACCCTTTCCTCTTCAAGGCAAATCCAACGCATTCTCAAGAGGTAGCATGTAACAGGATGGTAGCAGTAGTAACTTAGCAAGAACAATATAGGATAAATTCCTAGGCATTGGATCGGAGATTTGTTGGATGATATTCATTATTAGACAGTTATAACCTAGGGCGATACAACACTAGCTCTAGTTCATCGATATAATGTAGGCATGTATTCCGTAAATAGTCATACATGCTTTATTAAAAGAACTTGCATGACATCTTTTGTCCTACCCTCCCATGGCAGCGGGGTCCATGTTGGAAAAATAAGGGATATTAAGGCCTCCCCGAAACAAAGCATTAACACATAGTGAATACATGAACTCCTCAAACTAGGGTAATCACCGGAAGAAGTCCCGGTTATTGTCACTCCAGGGTTACTGGATCATAACATGTAGTAGGTGACTATAACTTGCAAGCTCGGATCAAGAACATGGATATAATGATGATAACATAAACGGTTCAAATCTGAAATCATGGCATCCGGGCCCAAAGTGGCAAGCATTAAGCATGGCAAAGTCATAGCAACATCAATCTAAGAACATAGTGGATACTAGGGATCAAGCCCTAACAAAACTAACTCGATTACATGATGAATCTCATCCAACTCCTCACCGACCAGCGAGCCTACGAAGGAATTACTCACTCTCGGTGGGGAGCATCATGGAATTGGCGATGGAGAAGGGTTGGTGATGATGAAGAACGAAGATCCCCCTCTCTGGAGCCCCAAACGGACTCCAGATCTACCCTCCCGAGGAAGAACAGGGCATGGCGGCGGCTCCGTCTCGTGGATCGCGATAATTCTTTCTCCCTGATTTTTTTCCGAAAATAGGATTTTATAACGTCGGTTTCAAGGTCTACGGGGCCACCAGGTGGGGACAACCCACGTGGGCGTGCCTGGTGAGGGGGCGCGCCTTGGTGGGCTGTGCCCACCTAGGTGGCCCCTTCGGTAGGTCTTGGCTTCAGAAATTCTTATATATTATATAAAAATGCCTCGCAAAGTTTCGTTCTAGTCCGAGAACTTTTATTTCTGCACAAAAACAACACCATGGTAGTTCTGCTGAAAACAGCGTCAGTCCGGGGTTAGTTTCATTCAAATGATGCAAATTAGAGTCCAAAACAAGAGGAAAAGCGGTAGGAAAAGTAGATACGTTGGAGACGTATCAACTCCCCCAAGCTTAAACCTTTAGTTGTCCTCAAGCAATTCAGTTGATAAATTGAAAGTGAAAAAGAAAAACTTTTACGAACTCTTTTGCTCTTGTTTGCATAAATTAGCTTAAACAGCACCCAGGTTTTCAGCCAACATTATAACTAACCATGCCGACAATAACTCTTAAAGATTATATTAACTCATATCAATGACATAATTAGCTAGCGAGCAATAATAAGACATCTCAAACGGCAACACGTTGTCAAACCAACCATGATATAATATGACAATAGTGGTATCCCGCTAGCCCTTTCTGAGACCGCAAAACATAAATGCAGAGCACCTCCAAAGTCCAACAGTAGCGACTAAACATTATAATTCATGGCATAAAAGATCTAGTCGTGATGCACCCAACATTAGCTACACACAATGCATAAGTCATGACAGTTGTGCTCTTAGGTTCTAGCGCTTTTTTTAGAAGGTGATGGCACAACATAAAAGTAAATAGATAGTCCCTTCGTAGAGGAAAGCAGTGATTTGTAGAGGTGTCAGATCTCAAGTTTTCAAAACAGAGATATATGGTATTTTGAGACATGCACCCTTCTCATTTACTACACGACTATAAGTTATCAATATCTCCCATGCTAAACAGGCTAGCGGCGGTTCCCAAGCAACAAAAGTAAAGGATTTGACTCCATTGGGAGTTTTTGTTTGATTATTCAAGTGATTAACTCTTTTTTGTATTTTGCAGTTTGCGACTGGGCATCCCTATTACCACTGTTTTCTCGTGCGATGGCGAGTGAATAAACACTCTACATGAGAATAACCCGCTTATCATGGAATATACCGACCACCTCCTATCGTTCCATGAAGAATGATCCAGGCACACAAAACGGATATTTTTTTAGAAGTTTTTAGAGGTGGCACATGCAAATTTACTTAGGACGGCAGGGTAATACCGCATATAGGTAGATATGGTGGACTCATCTAGAATAACTTTGGGTTCAGGGTTTTTGATGTACAAGCAGAATCCCCACTTAGTAGAGGCAAAGGCTAGCAATTAGATTGAGAAGCGGCTAGCTAGAGAGCAACAACGATCATGATCGTGCATTATGCATAAGTAACATTGGACACTAGCATGAGTAGGATATGAACACCATGAACATAAATATCATAGAGGCTATGTTGGTTTTGATTCAACCACATGCATGAACATGTCCCAAGTCAAGCCACTCGAACATTCAGAGGAGGATGCCATATCGTCATACTACATCACAATCATTTTAATGCAATGTTGATATCCAAGATAAATCATTATCCACTCCTAGCTACTTATGCATGGCATGAGAAACTATAATCTCTAATTGTCATTGCAAACATGTTTAATCATAATGGGTTGAATCATAGATACTAGGTTAAATATATTTACACAAACAGAACAAGTCGAGTTCATACCAGTTTCTCTCTGCCACGGCCAGTTCATCGAATATCGTCATTATTGTCTTTCACTTGCACGACCGAACGATATGAAAATAATAATAGTGCAAGAGTGCCATGGACTAAGATGGAATCTACAAACATTTTATTCAACAGGAGAAGACAAGGTAAAATGGGCTCTTTATTAGTTCAACAGTTATTCATATGAGAGCCACTCAACATTTTCGTCGTGGTCTTCTCCTTGGTACAACTCGAATAAAAGAAAAGAGTTTCAGAGAAACACACTAAAATATTTTTGGTGTTTTTGGTTTTGTTGAACAATCAAATAAAAGGGAAAAGCAAAAAATAGAAAAAACTATTTACACGGGAAAGCTCCCAACAAGCAAAAGAAGAACAAGGAAATATTTTTGGACTTTCTTTTTAATACTACAGCTAATCATGCATGGAAAGTAAACTAGCTACACTATTTACACGTGTTTCTCACTGATTGTACATTCATGTCCACTTATTCATCTTGTAGGTTTTCACACTTTTTCATTGTATCATCCATGCTTAGTTTTATTTTTCTTGCTTTGTTATTGTGTGTTTGAATTTTTTTTAGAAAAACAAAAAAATAGTGTAGCTAGTTTACTTTCCATGCATGCTTAGCTGTAGTATTAAAAAGAAAGTCCAAAAATATTTCATTGTTCTTCTTTTGCTTGTTGGGAGCTTTCCCGTGTAAATAGTTTTTTCTCATTTTTTCTTTTCCCTTTTATTTGATTGTTCAACAAAACCAAAAACTCCAAAAATATTTTAGTGTGTTTCTCTGAAACTCTTTTCTTTTATTCGAGTTGTACCAAGGAGAAGACCACGATGAAAATGTTGAGTGGCTCTCATATGAATAACTGTTGAACTAATAAAGAGCCCATTTTACCTTGTCTTCTCCTGTTGAATAAAATGTTTGCAGATTCCATCTTAGTCCATGGCACTCTTGCACTATTATTATTTTCATATCGTTCGGTCATGCAAGTGAAAGGCAATAATGACGATATTCGATGAACTGGTCGTGGCAGAGAGAAACTGGTATGAACTCGACTTGTTCTATTTGTGTAAATATATTTAACCTAGTATCCATGATTCAGCCCATTATGATTAAACATGTTTGCAATGACAATATTGATCAGTAATCTGGATAGTAGTTGGCATGGTAGCTCACGGAGGCTCTAGGTGCAGATGTCTCAGCCTGCCGCACTGCCTCCACTGCTGCGTTGTGAGCTCGGGCCTCGCTCTCAAGAACAAAATATCTTCCTTTGCTGTGATAATCAAAAAGAGCAGGAGCACGCAAATATGTGTGTACAACAGACTTTTGATTAAACAATAGACTATAAGTGAAATTGCCAGCCTTTCCCTTGAGAATCTTATGTTCTTTTAAAGTGTCAAAATCTAAATACTGCATGGGAAGGATAGGATCAAAGGGAAAAGGTGCAACACCCAGCCCTCATGCTAAACGCGTAGCATATATTCCACCATAGAAATAGCCACCGTCAGCATTGTGCTGGAGTCTGCGTGCAACAATCGCTCCAAGGTTATAATTCCTTTCACCAGTGAGAGCAGTGTGGATGAGGGTCTAGTCTGGAGCACAGAGTGTACTACAGTCTTGCTTGCCTACTATACATTTCCCGTTAAATAATGCAAAGTACTGAATTGCGGGAAAATAAATGCTCTTTATTCTACCTTGTGTCACTCCCCTCGTCTCACCGTTATAAAGACTAGACAAGAATGTTTGATACTCAGCCCTTGGCGGTTCGTTGCTACCTCTTGAGCACTGCGTTGGTTTTCCCTGAAGAGGAAGAGATGATGCAGCAAAGTAGCGTAAGTATTTCCCTCAGTTTTTTGAGAACCAAGGTATCAATCCAGTAGGAGGCTACGCGTGAGTCCCTCGTACCTGCACAAAACAAACAAATCCTCGCAACCAACGCGAATAGGGATTGTCAATCCCAACACGGCCACTTATGAGAGTGAGATATGACAGATATGATAAGATAATTTTTTTGGTATTTTTGTGATAAAGATGCAATGTAAAATAAAGGCAAAGTAAAAAAGCAAAGGAAATAACTAAGTAGTAGGAGATTAATATGATGAAGATAGACCCGGGGGCCATAGGTTTCACTAGTGGCTTCTCTCAAGAGCATAACTATTCTACGGTGGGTGAACAAATTACTGTTGAGAAATTGACAGAATTGAGCATAGTTATGAGAATATCTAGGTATGATCATGTATATAGGCATCACGTCCGAGACAAGTAGACCGACTCCTGCCTGCATCTACTACTATTACTCCACTCATCGACCGCTATCCAGCATGCATCTAGAGTATTAAGTTAAAAACAGAGTAATGCCTTAAGCAAGATGACATGATGTATAGGGATAGACTCATGCAATATGATGAAAACCCCATCTTGTTATCCTCGATGGCAACAATACAATACGTGCCTTGCTGCCCCAACTGTCACTGGGAAAGGACACCGCAAGATTGAACCCAAGGCTAAGCACTTCTCCCATTGCAAGAAAGATCAATCTAGTAGGCCAAACCAAATTGATAATTCGAAGAGACTTGCAAAGATAACCAATCATACATAAAAGAATTCAGAGAAGATTCAAATATTGTTCATAGATAGACTTGATCATAAACGCACAATTCATCAGTCTCAACAAACACACCGCAAAAAGAAGATTACATCGAATAGTTCTCCACAAGAGAGGGGGGAACATTGTATTGAGATCCAAAAAGAGAAGAGAAGCCATCTAGCTAATAACTATGGACCCGTAGGTCTGAGGTAAACTACTCACACTTCATCGGAGGGGCTATGGTGTTGATGTAGAAGCCCTCCGTGATCGATGCCCCCTCCGGCGGAGCTCCGGAACAGGCCCCAAGATGGGATCTCATGGATACAGAAAGTTGTGGCGGTGGAATTAGGTTTTTGGCTCCGTATCTGGTCGTTTGGGGGTACATAAGTATATATAGGAGGAAGGAGTACGTCAGTGGAGCAACAGGGGGCCCACGAGGGTGGAGGGCGCGCCTGGGGGGGGGGGGGGGGTAGGTGCACCCCCCTACCTCGTGGCCTCCTCTTTTGTTTCTTGACGTAGGGTCCAAGTCTCCTGGGTCTTGTTCGTTGAGAAAATCACGTTCCTGAAGGTTTCATTCTGTTTGGACTCTGTTTGATATTCCTTTTCTTCGACACCCTAAAACAGGCAAAAAACAGCAATTCTGGGTTGGGCCTCCGGTTAATAGGTTAGTCCCAAAAATAATATAAAAGTGGATAATAAAGCCCAATAATGTCCAAAACAGTAGATAATATAGCATGGAGCAATCAAAAATTGTAGATACGTTGGAGACGTATCAAGCATCCCCAGCTTAATTCCTGCTCGTCCTTGAGTAGGTAAATGATAAAAACAGAATTTTTTATGCGGAGTTCTACTTGGCATAATTTTAATGTAATTCTTCTTAATTGTGGTATGAATATTCAGATCCGAAAGATTCAAGACAAAAGTTTAATATTGACATAAAAATAATAATACTTCAAGTATACTAACAAAGCAATTATGTCTTCTCAAAATAACATGGCCAAAGAAAGTTATCCCTACAAAATCATATAGTCTGGCTATGCTCCATCTTCACCACACAAAATATTTAAATCATGCACAACCCTGATGACAAGCCAAGAAATTGTTTCATACTTTTGACATTCTCAAAACTTTTTCAATTTTCACGCAATACATGAGCGTGAGCCATGGACATAGCACTATAGGTGGAATAGAATGGTGGTTGTGGAGAAGACAAAAAGGGAGAAGATAGTCTCACATCAACTAGGCGTATCAATGGGCTATGGAGATGCCCATCAATAGATATCAATGTGAGTGAGTAGGGATTTCCATGCAACAGATGCACTAGAGCTATAAGTATATGAAAGCTCAAAAAGAAACTAAGTGGGTGTGCTTCCAATTTGCTTGCTCATGAAGACCTAGGGCATTTTCAGGAAGCCCATCATTGGAATATACAAGCCAAGTTCTATAATGAAAAATTCCCACTAGTGTATGAAAGTGATAACATAGGAGACTCTCTATCATGAATATCATGGTGCTACTCTGAAGCACAAGTGTGGTAAAAGGATAGTAACATTGTCCCTTCTCTCTTTTTCTCTCATTTTTTTATTTGGGCCTTTTCTCTTTTTTATGGCCTCTTTTCTTTCTCTTTTTTTCTTTTTTGTCCGGAGTCTCATCCCGACTTGTGGGGGAATCATAGTCTCCATCATCCTTTCCTCACTGGGAGAATGCTCTAATAATGATGATCATCACACTTTTATTTTTCTTACAACTCAACAATTACAACTCGATACTTAGAACAAAATATGACTCTATATGAATGCCTCCGGCGGTGTACCGGGATATGCAATGAATCAAGAGTGACACGTATGAAAGAATTATGAATGGTGGCTTTGCCACAAATACGATGTCAACTACATGATCATGCTAAGCAATATGACAATGATGGAGTGTGTCATAATAAACGAAACGGTGGAAAGTTGCATGGCAATATATCTCGGAATGTCTATGGAAATGCCATAATAGGTAGGTATGGTGGCTGTTTTGAGGAAGGTATATGGTGGGTGTATGATACCGGCGAAAGGTGCGCGGTATTAGAGAGGCTAGCAAAGGTGGAAGGGTGAGAGTGCGTATAATCCATGGACTCAACATTAGTCATAAAGAACTCATATACTTATTGCAAAAATCTACAAGCTATCAAAGCAAAGTATTACGTGCATGCTCCTAGGGGGTAGATTGGTAGGAAAAGACCATCGCTCGTCCCCGACCGCCACTCATAAGGAAGACAATCAAAAATAAATCATGCTCCGACTTCATCACATAACGGTTCACCATACGTGCATGCTACGGGAATCACAAACTTTAACACAAGTATTTCTCAAATTCACAACTACTCAACTAGCACAACTTTAATATCACCATCTTCATATCTCAAAACAATTATCAAGCATCAAACTTCTCATAGTATTCAACACACTCATAAGAAAGTTTTATTATTAATCTTGTATACCAAGCATATTAGGATTTTAAGCAAATTACCATGCTATTTAAGACTCTCAAAATAATCTAAGTGAAGCATGAGAGATCAATAGTTTCTATAAAACAAATCCACCACCGTGCTCTAAAAGATATAAGTGAAGTACTAGAGCAAAACTATATAACTCAAAAGATATAAGCGAAGCACATAGAGTATTCTAACAAATTCCAAATCATGTATGGCTCTCTCAAAAGGTGTGTACAGCAAGGATGATTGTGGTAAACTAAAAAGTAAAGACTCAAATCATACAAGACGCTCCAAGCAAAACACATATCATGTGGTGAATAAAAATATAGCTCCAAGTAAAGTTACCGATAGAAGTAGACGAAAGAGGGGATGCCTTCCGGGGCATCCCCAAGCTTTGGCTTTTAGGTGTCCTTAGATTATCTTGGGGGTGCCATGGGCATCCCCAAGCTTAGGCTCTTGCCACTCCTTGTTCCATAATCCATCAAATCTTTACCCAAAACTTGAAAACTTCACAACACAAAACTTAAAGTAGAAAATCTCGTGAGCTCCGTTAGTGAAAGAAAATAAAAGACCACTTCAAGGTACTGTAATGAACTCATTATTTATTTATATTGGTGTTATACCTACTGTATTCCAACTTCTCTATGGTTTATAAACTATTTTACTAGCCATAGATTCATCAAAATAAGCAAACAACACACAAAAAACAGAATCTGTCAAAAACAGAACAGTCTGTAGTAATCTGTACCTAGTGCAAGATCTGGAACCCAAAAAAATATAAAATAAAATGCTGGACGTGAGGAATTTATCTATTAATAATCTTCAAAAATAATTAACTAAATATCACTCTCCAAATGAAAATAGCAGTAGTTCTCGTGAGCGCTAAAGTTTCTATTTTTTACAGCAAGTGTAACAAGACTTTCCCCAAGTCTTCCCAACGGTTCTACTTGGCACAAACACTAATTAAACACAAAAACACAACCAAAACAGAGGGTAGATAAATTATTTATTACTAAACAGGAGCAAAAATCAAGGAATAAAAATAAAATTGGGTTGCCTCCCAACAAGCGCTATCGTTTAACGCCCCTAGCTAGGCATAACAAGCAAGGATAGATCTAGGTATTGCCATCTTTGGTAGGCAATTCTTCAATGAGGCATACACCATCTTTAGGAATTTCTTCCTTTTTATTGATTATAAAGTTTTTAGACACAAGATCGAAAAAGTCATTTGTAATAAATGCTTCCTTAATGATAGCAAAAAGATTGGGATGAACACTTATAGATTTGAGATCCGCAGTTTCCTTACTAGAGGATTCACCCTTATTCTTAGGAACATACATAAACTTGGCAATTTTAGCGGGAGGACTTGGAGTGTTCTTTACGGAAGAAAAAGCGGTTGCCAAGTTGGTAATAATATCCTCAAATTTATCAATTCTAGTGGAATCGTGATTTATTTTCTCATTAACTATGGGTTCCTTCTCTTTAATATTTTTCAAAGTGACTCCTACTTTAGATCCATATTGAGAGATTCAGTTATGAATCTTTTTATCCAAATTTTCAATTATATCTACGGTGGCAACCTTATTTTCAATACTTTCAAGCCTTTGCATTACATGCTCCAAAGTTAATACAGTTCCATTAACCAAAAGAGGGGGTGAGCCAAACAAATCTATCATAGCATTATAAGAATAAAAAGTATGGCTACCCAAGAAGTTCCCTCCGGTAATAGTATCAAGGATATATCTGTGCCAAGGAGTTATGCCTACATAAAAATTGTGAAGAAGAATGGAAGTAGATTGCTTCCTGGTAGATCTATTTTGAGCATTGCAAATTCTATACCAAGCATCTTTTAGATTTTCTCCCTCCCTTTGCTTAAAATTTAGAATTTCACTCTCGGGAGATAATGGAGAAGATAAGGGACTAGCCATAACGACAAACAAACGAACTAACACACAAGCAAAGAAAAAGCAAGAGGGCAAAAAGAGGCAAATAGAGAAAGAGAGGGAGGATAGAGAGAGTGGGGCGAATAAAACGGCAAGGGTGAAGTGGGGGGAGAGGAAAACGAGAGGCAAATGGCAAATAATGTAATGAGGGAGATAAGGGTATGTGATGGGTACTTGGTACGTTGACTTTTGCGTAGACCTCCCCGGCAACGGCGCCAGAAATCCTTCTTGCTACCTCTTGAGCACTGCATTGGTTTTCCCCGAAGAGGAAGGGATGATGCAGCAAAGTAGCGTAAGTATTTCCCTCAGTTTTTTGAAAAACAAGGTATCAATCCAGTAGGAGGCTACGCACGAGTCCCTCGTACCTGCACAAAACAAATAAATCCTCGCAACCAACGCGAATAGGGGTTGTCAATCCCTACATGGCCACTTACGAGAGTGAGATCTGATAGATATGATAAGATAATATTTTTGGTATTTTTGTGATAAAGATGCAAAGTAAAATAAAGGCAAAGTAAAAAAGCAAAGGAAATAACTAAGTAGTAGGAGATTAATATGATGAAGATAGACCCGAGGGGCATAGATTTCACTACTGGCTTCTCTCGAGAGCATAAGTATTCTACGGTGGGTGAACAAATTACTGTTGAACAATTGATAGAATTGAGCATAGTTATGAGAATATCTAGGTATGATCATGTATATAGGCATCACGTCCGAGACAAGTAGACCGACTCCTGCCTGCATCTACTACTATTACTCCACTCATCGACCGCTATCCAGCATGCATCTAGAGTATTAAGTTAAAAACAGAGTAACGCCTTAAGCAAGATGACATGATGTAGAGGGATAGACTCAAGCAATATGATGAAAACCCCATCTTGTTATCCTCGATGGCAACAATACAATACGTGCCTTCTTGGCCCTACTGTCACTGGGAAAGGACACCATAAGATTGAACCCAAAGCTAAGCACTTCTCCCATTGCAAGAAAGATCAATCTAGTAGGCCAAACCAAACTGATAATTCGAATAGACTAGCAATGATAACCAATCATACATAAACGAATTCAGAGAAGATTCAAATATTGTCCATAGATAGACTTGATCATAAACCCACAATTCATCGATCTCAACAAACACACCGCAAAAAGAAGATTACATCAAATAGTTCTCCACAAGAGAGGGGGAGAACATTGTATTGAGATCCAAAAAGAGAGAAGAAGCCATCTAGCTAATAACTATGGACCCGTAGGTCTGAGGTAAACTACTCACACTTCATCGGAGGGGCTATGGTGTTGATGTAGAAGCCCTCCATGATCGATGCCCCCTCCGGCAGAGCTCCGGAACAGGCCCCAAGATGGGATCTCGTGGATACAGAAAGTTGCGGTGGTGGAATTAGGTTTTTGGCTCCGTATCTGATCGTTTGGGGGTACGTAGGTATATATAGGAGGAAGGAGTACGTCGGTGGAGCAACAGGTGGCCCATGAGGGTGGAGGGCATGCCTGGGGGGGTAGGCGCACCCCCCCTACCTCGTGGCCTCCTCTTTTGTGTCTTGACGTAGGGTCCAAGTCTCATGGGTCTTGTTCGTTGAGAAAATCACGTTCCCGAAGGTTTCATTCCGTTTGGACTCCGTTTGATATTCGTTTTCTTCGAAACCCTAAAACAGGCAAAAAACAGCAATTCTAGGTTGGGCCTCCGGTTAATAGGTTAGTCCCAAAAATAATATAAAAGTGGATAATAAAGCCCAATAATGTCCAAAATAGTAGATAATATAGCATGGAGCAATCAAAAATTATAGATACGTTGGAGATGTATCATTCGTCAAGTGAACCCCAATACGGGAGTTTGAAGTGGTAAGAAAAATTCTCTATTGGTATGGTAAATGGGTTATCATAAAGCATAAACGACACCCTAGACTCACGGGGAAACAATTTAAATCCTTTGACAAATGATTCCGTGAGGAGGTGGCGTTGTTCACACTTATCTGAAAGGTAGGGACCGAGACCAGCATTGTGAACATATTTCTCAAAATCTTCTTTAATGCCCACACGTATCATATATTCATAGCAAGGCCATAAGCATGTTTTGGTGGCGGCATCTTGAGTGGAACTTTCACTTGGTTCAACATATGACCGACGAGCGGGGCTGTCACTAGAGGATGCCCCCGAGGATTGCCTCCTCGAGGAACTCCTTCCAAACAAGTTCATCATGTCCGCGTACAATTTTCTGAAAATTTTGGGTGCCAAAAATTTTTGTCAACAAAACTTCACAAAAATGATACCAACTACTCATAGGGATACATAGAGGCCATAACAAGCATTCAAACTACTTAGAACACTAAGAGTTCAACATGCAAGACATCTACAGCAACACCAAGAGTAGCTAATTATTCAAAATATAATCCACTAAAACAAAAACTAATTGGACAAACGGTGGAGTCACATACCAAGCAACAATCCCCCGAAACAGTTACGGAAACAGAGCTTCGAGCAAAGAGATCGAAATCCATGGGTTTGGGAGCAAGAACATGGGAGAGAGAGCAATGGAGATTTTTTTTCTGGAGGTAGGTGATGATGTGGTATGAAGAGATAAGTGAGGGGGCCCCACAACCCACCAGGGTGCATCTGGGGGTCCTGGCGCGCCCAGGTGGGTTGTGCCCACTTGGTGCACCTCCCTCTGATGTTTATTACACCAAAAATTCAGAAATATTTAGAAAAAAATCGTATTAAATTTTCAGGGCATTCTGAGAACTTTTATTTTTGATGGGAAAATCAGAAAACAGACAAAACATGGCATTTTATTTTATTTAACTAATAAAAACAGAGAATAAAAAGTAGGGACAGAAGGTAGTGCTTACTAAGTTCATCAACTTCATACCATTCAAAAATGATCCATTAATAAGGTTGATCAAGTCTTATTAACAACCAATTTTGATTAGCATGAAACCGAAGAACTTTCGTAAATCACTAAGTTACCTCGATGGGGATATGAATGTCCCCAACAATAAGCCTTTCATATTTCTTTTTTTGACAATAGGTAGAGGTATTTGAAAACTTCCAATAGTGATTGTCGGAGATTTTTCAATAACATTAATACCATTCACTTGGAATTGTTTCTTCAGAAAGTGCACCATATGCTCATTACCATTGATATGAAAAGTGATCTTGCTTTTATTGCAATCAATAATAGCCCTTGCAGTATTCAAGACGGGTCTACCAAGGATAATCGACATGTTATCATCCTCGGGCATCTCAAGTATAACAAAGTCAGTCAAAATAGTAACATTAGCAACAACAATGGGCACATCCTCACAGATACCGATAGGTATGGCAGTTGATTTGTATGCCATTTGCAAAGATATTTCAATAGGTGTGAGTTTATTCAAATCAAGTCTTTTATATAAAGAGAAAGGCATAACACTAACACCAGCTCCTAAATCACACAAAGCAGTTTTCACATAATTCTTTTTGATGGAGCAAGGTATAGTTGGTATTCCCGGATCTCTAAGTTCTTTAGGTACTCCATCTTTAAAAGTATAATTAGCAAGCATGGTGGAGATTTCAGCTTCCAGTATTTTTCTCTTATTGGTGATGATGTCTTTCATGTACTTTGCATAAGGAGGCATTTTTAAGATATCAGTCAAGCGAGTACGCAAAAAGACTGGCCTCGGCATTTCAGCAAAGCTTTCAAATTCTTCATCATCATTCTTTTTAGTTGACTTAGGTGGAAAAGGCATAGGTTTTTTAACCCACGTTTCTCTTTCTTTACCGTGTTTCCTAGCAATGAAGTATCTTTTATCATACCTTTCATTCTTAGGTTGTGGGTTATCAAGATCAACGGGTGGTTCTATCTCAACATCATTGTCTGGTTCTTTATTATTTGGTTGAGTATCTTCATGAACATCAGCATTATCTTTTTCATTATCACTAAGTGAGTGTTCATTACCAGACTGGGTTTCAGCATCAGAGATAGAAACTTCATTATCATTGTCACGAGGTTTTTCTATTTCAGGTTCACTAGGAGCATGCAAACCCTATCATTTTTCTTTTTCTTTTTCTTTCTGGAACGACTAGGTGCACTAGTGTTAGCTCTTTGTGAATCTTGTTCAATTCTTTTTGGGTGTCCCTCAAGATAAAGTGGTTCCTGAGTCATTTTACCCCCTCTAGTTGCAACTCCAACAGTAAAGTCATGCATATTGTCATTCATTTCCTCAAGCAATTCTCTTTGAGATTTAGCAACTTGTTCTAATTAACTGAGTTTGAACCATAGAAGCATGCTTTCCAACACCTCTAACATCATTTGATATTCTAATTAACAAGTCACTCAAGCGAGCAATCATATCAGAATTGTATTTCAATTGTTTCATAACATTTGCATTGAAGTGATCTTGTTTTTTAATATAATTTTCAAACTCGTAAAGGCATTGACTAGGATGCATATTGTGAGGGTTGTCGTTATCATTGAATTTCATAAGATAACTTACCTCTACCACCATAGGATGTGGTGGTGTATTAAGCCCATGTATTTCTTCAATAGGAGGTAAATTTATAACATCCTCATCTTTAATAGATTTTTCCTTCATAGATTTCTTTGCCTCTTGCATATCTTCAGGACTGAGATATAATATACCCCTCTTCTTCAGAGTGGGTTTAGGCAGTGGTTCAGGAATAGTAGAATCATCATAATTTTTCAATGTATTATTCAATAATTCTTCAGCTTGACCAATAGTTCGTTCCCTGAAAACACAACCAGCACAACTATCTAGGAAGTCCCAGAAGCATCGATTAGTCCATTATAGAAGATATCAAGGATTTCATTTTTCTTAAGTGGATGATCAGGCAAAGCATTAAGCAATTGTCAAAGCCTCCCCCCAAGCTTGTGGGAGACTCACTTCTTTAATTTGCACAAAGTTAAATATTTCATGTAAGGCAGCTTGTTTCTTATGAGCAGGAAAATATTTTTCAGAGAAGTAATAAATCATATCCTGGGGACTACGCACACAACCAGGAGCAAGAGTATTGTACCAAGCTTTAGCATCACCCTTTAATGAGAAAGGGAATAATTTTAGAATAAAGTAATAGCGAGTTTTCTCATCATGAGTAAAAAGGGTGGCTATGTCATTCAACTTAGTATGATGTGCCACAATAGTTTCAGTTTCATAACCATGGAAAGGATCAGATTCAAACAAAGTAATTAACTCTGGGTCGATAGAGAATTCATAATCCTTATCATCAATAAATATAGGTGAAGTTGCAAACTTAGGATCATATTTCATTCTAGTATTCAGATATTTTTCTTTATACTTGCATAATAATTTCTCTAGATCATCTCTATCATTGCAAACAAGAATATCTCTAATTGTTTCTTCACTCATAACATAACCTTCCGGCACCTTAGGCAATTCATATCTAGGAAGGCTAGTTCTAGTAGGTGTTTCAGGAGATTCAGTTTCAAGATCGTCATCAGATTCAACAACATCATGTTGTATAACTCTAGCAATTTGTTTATCAAGAAAATGACCAAGTGGCACATCATCATTAAGCAAGGTACTAGCATCATCATAAGCATTATCCATAGCAGAATTAGCATCATCAATAACTTGCGACATGTCAATATTAATAGCATGTGGTGGTGTTGCAAGTTTACATATAATAGAAGGTGAATGTAAAGCAAAACTGGATGGTAGTTCCTTACCTCCCCTCGTCTTTGAGGGAAATATCTTGGTCTTAGCATCCTTCAGATTTTTCATAGTGATAGACTGATAATAATCCCATGTGACTCAACAAATATAGCTATGATCCCCGGCAACGGCACCAGAAAAAGGTCTTGATAACCCACAAGTATAGGGATCGCAACAGTTTTCGAGGGTAGAGTATTCAACCCAAAGTTATTGATTCGACACAAGGGGACCAAAGAATATTTGAAGGTATTAGTAGCTGAGTTGTCAATTCAACCACACCTGGAGATTAATTATCTGCAGCAAAGTGATCAGTGGCAAAGTAGTATGATAGTTTTGATAATAGTGGCAACAGTAACGGTAACAGTAACAGTGACAGTAGTTTTGTAGCAAGTGTAACAGTGATGATAGCAGTAGTAACTTAGCAAGAACAATATAGGATAAATTCGTAGGCATTGGATCGGTGATTTGTTGGATGATATTCATCATGAGACAGTTATAACCTAGGGCGATATGGCACTAGCTCCAGTTCATCGATATAATGTAGGCATGTATTCCATAAATAGTCATACGTGCTTTATTAAAAGAACTTGCATGACATCTTTTGTCCTACCCTCCCGTGGCAGCGGGGTCCATATTGGAAACTAAGTGATATTAAGGCCTCCTTTTAGTAGAGAATCGGAACAAAGCATTAACACGTAGTGAATACATGAACTCCTCAAACTACGGTAATCATCGGAAGAAGTCCCAGTTATTGTCACTCCGGGGTTACCGGATCATAACACGTAGTAAGTGACTATAACTTGCAAGATCGGATCTAGAACATGGATATAATGATGATAACATAAACGGTTCAGATCTGAAATCATGGCACCCGGGCCCAAAGTGACAAGCATTAAGCATGGCAAAGTCATAGCATCATCAATCTAAGAACATAGTGGATACTAGGGATCAAGCCCTAACAAAACTAACTCGATTACATGATGAATATCATCCAACTCCTCACCGACCAGCGAGCCTACAAAGGAATTACTCACTCTCAGTGGGGAGCATCATGGAATTGGCGATGGAGAAGGGTTGGTGATGACGAAGAACGAAGATCCCCCTCTCCAGAGCCCCAAACGGACTTTAGATCTGCCCTCCCGAGGAAGAACAGGCTTGGTGGCGGCTCCGTCTCGTGGATTGCGATAATTCTTTCTCCCTCATTTTTTCTCTGAAAATAGGATTTTATAGCGTCGGTTTCAGGGTCTGCGGGGCCACCAGGTGGGGACAAACCACCTGGGCGCGCCTGGTGAGGGGGGCGTGCCCTGGTGGGTTGTGCCCACCCAGGTGCCCCCCTTCATTGGTCTTGGCTCCAGAAATTCTTATATATTATATAATAATGCCTCGCAAAGTTTCGTTCCATTCCGACAACTTTTATTTCTGCACAAAAACAACACCATGGTAGTTCTGCTGAAAACAGCGTCAGTCTAAGGTTAGTTTCATTCAAATCATGCAAATTAGAGTCCAAAACAAGAGGAACACGTTAGGAAAAGTAGATACGTTGGACACGTATCAATCTTGATGCCCAATATTTAAGTAGCTTCATCGAGGTCTTTCATTGAAAAGTTATTATTCAAATATCCTTTAATGCTACCCGGAAATTCTATATCATTTCCGATGAACAATATGTCATCCACATATACTATCAGAAATGCTACAGAGCTCCCACTCACTTTATTTTGGTGAAGCTTGTATTTACTATGTGTTAATGCTTTGTTCCGATTGTAAAACATCCAAGAATGATATAAAGGTGCTAACAAAGTGTGCAAGCTCTAGCGATCCATCTATGGACTGGTGCAAGCATCTCGGAGTTGGAATATATGCTTTGATGAGGTATTATCATTCTTGGATGTTTTACAATCATTTTATAGCAACTTTATATCATTTTTGGGACTAACCTATTGACCCAGTGCCCAGTGCAAGTTGCTGTTTTTTGCTTTTTTTACATCAGAGGAAATCAATATCAAACGGAGTCCAAACACCGCGAAACTTTTTGGAGATTGTTTAGAACACCCAGGATGGGCCAGAGCAGCACCTAGGGGGTGCCCCGAGGGGGCACAACCCACCAGGGTGCGCCTGGGGGCCCAAGCGCACCCAGATGGGTTGTGCCCACCTTGGTGGCCTCCCGCACGCCCTCTTTACCCTATAAATTCACAAATATTCCAAAAACCCTCGGGGTTAACCTAGATCAGAAGTTCCGCCGCCGCAAGCCTCTGTAGCCACCGAAAACCAATCTAGACCCCGTTCCGGCACCCTGCCGGAGGGGGAATCATCTCCGGTGACCATCTTCATCATCACGGCGGCCACCACTATGAGGAGGGAGTAGTCCACCCTCGGGGCTGAGGGTTCGTACCAGTAGCTATGTGTTTAATCTCTCTCTCTCTCTCGTGTTATTTAGATGTCATGATCTTGATGTATCGCGGGCTTTGTTAATATAGTCGGATCATATTGTGTTTTCCCCTCTCTATCTTGTTGTGATGAATTGAGTTTTTCCCTTTGAGATTTCATTGTTATCGGATTGAATACTTTAATGGATTTGAGAACACTTGATATATGTCTTGCAATTGAATACTCGTGGAGACAATGGGGTATCGTATTGATTCACTTGATATATGTTTGGCACTCAACTCGCGGATTCCTAAGGTGACATTGGGGTAATCTATGCATAGGGGTCGATGCACGTTCTTGTCTTTGTTTCTCTGATAGAAATCTTGGGGCACTCTTTGAAGTTCTTTCTGTTGGATTGAGTATTATGAATATGAATTTTCTTTGGTGTTATTTTAGTACAACTCTAGGATGGATCGAATGGAAAGAATAGCTTTGTTATTTTAGTAAGAACTATTAAATAGATCGAATGGAAAGAATAGCTTTGAGGTGGTTTCGTACCCTACAAACAATTTATTCTTATGTTCTCCGCTAGATAGGAACTTTGGAGTGATTCTTCATCGCACTTTGAGGGCTGGTTATATGATCCAATTATATTAGCATTGTTGAGAGGTTGCACTAGTGAAAGTACGAACCCTAGGCCTCATTTTCAAGCATTGCAATACCGTTTTTGTGCCCGATTACTATTTGCTACCTTGCTGTTTTTTATTTATTTAGATTATAAAAATATATTTCTACCATCCATATTACACTTTTATCACCATCTCTTCGCCGAACTAGTGCACCTATACAATTTACCATTGTATTAGGTGTGTTGGGGACACAAGATATTTCTTGTATTTCGTTGCAGGGTTGTTTGAGAGAGACCATCTTCATCGTGCGCCTCCCACGGTTGATAAACCTGAGGTCATCCACTTGAGGGAAAATTGCTACTGTCCTACAAAACTCTGCGCTTGGAGGCCCAACATGAGTCTACAAGAATAAAGTTGCATAGTAGACATCACCCAAAACTTTAAGAAACGACAGCTTTGGTTTCTTGCCAAACCATAGTTCATACAGTGTCGTCTCAACGGATTTAGACGGTGACCTATTTAACATGAATGCAGCTGTATCTAATGCATAACCCCAAAATGCTAGTGGTAAATTGGTAGGAGACATCATAGATCAAATCATATCTAATAAAGTACGGTTACGACGTTCGGACACACCATTACGTTGTGGTGTTCCAGGTGGCGTGAGTGGTGAAACTATTCCACATTGTTTTAAATGAAGGCCAAACTCGTAACTCAAATATTCGCCTTCGTGATCAGATCATAGAAACTTTATTTTCTTCTTACGATGATTCTCCACTTCACTCTGAAATTCTTTGAACTTTTCAAATGTTTCAGACTTGTGTTTCATTAAGTAGATATACCCATATCTGCTCAAATCATCTGTGAAGGTTAGAAAATAAGGATACCTGTCGCGAGCCTCAACACTCTTCAGACCGCATTGCTACCTCTAGAGCATGCGTTGGTTCTCCCTTGAAGAGGAAAGGGTGATGCAGCAAAGTAGCGTAAGTATTTCCCTTAGTTTTTTAGAACCAAGGTATCAATCCAGTAGGTGACTATAGCAAGTCCCTCGTACCTGCACAAACAATCAAGAACCTTGCAACTAATGCGATAAAGGGGTTGTGAGTCCCTTCACGACCACTTGCAAAAATGAGATCTGATAAAGATAATAAGATAAATATTTTTGGTATTTTTGTTGTATAGACTGAAAAGTAAAAATTGCAAAATAAACGGCGATAGAAATTGGCAAGTTGACGGGAAAATAATATAATGGAAAATAAACCTGGGGGCCATAGGTTTCACTAGTGGCTTCTCTCAAGATAGCATAATCTACGGTGGTTGAACAAATTACTATCGAGCAATTGATAGAAAAGCGCATAGTTATGAGAATATCTAGGCATGATCATGTATATAGGCATCACGTCCGTGCCAAGTAGACCAAAACGATTCTGCATCTACTACTATTACTCCACACATTGACCGCTATCCAACATGCATCTAGAGTATTAAGTTCATAAGAACAGAGTACCGCATTAGGCAAGATGACATGATGTAGATGGATAAACTCAAGCAATATGATATAAACCCCATCTTTTTATCCTAGATGGCAACAATACAATACGTGTCATTTCCCTTTCTGTCACTGGGATCGAGCACCGCAAAATTGAACCCAAAGCTAAGCACTTCCCCCATTGCAAGAAAGATCAATCTAGTAGGCCAAACTAAACCGATAATTCGGAGAGACTTGCAAAGATACCAAATCATGCATATAAGAATTCAGAGAAGAATCAAATATTGTTCATAGATAATCTTGATCATAAACCCACAATTCATTGGATCTCGACAAACACACCGCAAAAATAATTACATCGAATAGATCTCCAAGAGAATCGAGGTGAACTTTGTATTGAGATCCAAATAGAGAGAAGAAGCCATCTAGCTAATAACTATAGACCCGAAGGTCTGTGGTAAACTACTGACACATCATCGAAGAGACTCTGGTGTTTATGTAGAAGCCCTCCGTGATCGATTCCCCCTCCGGCAGAGAGCCGAAAAAGGCCCCGAGATGGGATCTCATGGGTACAGAAGGTTGTAGCAGTGTAAATAGGGTTTCGTGGTGCTCCTGGATGTTTTCAGGGTATATGAGTATATATAGGCGAAAGAAGTAGGTCGGTGGAGCCTCAAGGGGCCCATGAGGGTGGGGGTGCGCCCTCCTGCCTCGTGGCTTCCTCGCTGCTTCCTTGACGTACAATCCAAGTCTCCAGGATCATGTTTGTTCCAAAAACGATCCTCGCGAAGGTTTCATTCCATTTCAATTTTGTTTGATATTCCTTTTCTGTGAAACACTGAAATAGGCAAAAACAGCAATTTGCACTGGGCCTTCGGTTAATAGGTTAATCCCAAAAATAATATAAAAGTGCATAATAAAGCACATTAAACATCCAAAACAGATAATATAACAGCATGGAACAATAAAAAGTTATAGATACGTTGGAGACGTATCAAGCATCCCCAAGCTTAATTCCTGCTCGTCCTCGAGTAGGTAAATGATAAAAACAGAATTTTTTATGTGGAATGCTACCTAACATAATTTTCAAAGTAATTCTCTTTATTGTGGCATGAATGTTCAGATCTGAAAGATTCAAGACAAAAGTTTAATATTGACATCAAAATAATAATACTTCAAGCATACTACCTAAGAAATTATGTCTTCTCAAAATAACATGGCCAAAGAAAGCTTATCCCTACAAAGTCATATAGTTTGGCTATGCTTCATTTTCGTCACACAAAAATTCTCTCATCATGCACAACCCCGATGACAAGCCAAGCAATTGTTTCATACTTTAGTAATCTCAAACTTTTTTCAACTTTCACGCAATACATGAGCGTGAGCCATGGACATAGCACTAAGGGTGGAATAGAATATAATGATGGGGGTTGTGTGGAGAAGACAAAAAAGGAGAAAGTCTCACATTGACGCGGCTAATCAACGGGCTAGGGAGATGCCCATCAATTGATGTCAATGCAAGGAGTAGGGATTGCCATGCAACGGATGCACTAGAGCTATAAATGTATGAAAGGTCAACAAAAGAAACTAAGTGGGTGTGCATCCAACTTGCTTGCTCACGAAGACCTAGGGCATTTGAGGAAGCCCATTGTTGGAATATACAAGCCAAGTTCTATAATGAAAAATTCCCACTAGTATATGAAAGTGACAAAATAAGATACTCTCTATCATAAATAGCATGGTGCTACTTTGAAGCACAAGTGTGGAAAAAAGGATAGTAGCATTTTCCCTTTTATTTCTTTTCTCTTTTTTCTCCTTTTTTCTTTTTTTGGACAATGCTCTATTAATGATGATCATCACACTTCTATTTATTTACAACTCAATGATTACAACTCGATACTAGAACAAAATATGACTCTATATGAGTGCCTCCGGTGGTGTACCGGGATGGGCAATGAATCAAGAGTGGCATGTATGATAAATTATGCATGGTGGCTTTGCCACAAATACGATGTCAACTACATGATCATGCAAGGCAATATGACAATGATGAAGCGTGTCATAATAAATGAAACAGTGGAAAGTTGCATGGCAATATATCTCGGATGGCTATGGAAATGCCATAATAGGTAGGTATGGTGGCTGTTTTAAGGAAGATATAAGGAGGTTTATGTGTGATAGAGCATATCATATCATGGGGGTTGGATGGACCGGCGAATTTTGCACCAACTCTCAAGGTGAGAAAGGGCAATGCACGGTACTGAAGAGGCTAGTAATGATGGAAAGGTGAGAGTGCGTATAATACATGGACTCAACATTAGTCATAAAGAACTCACATACTTATTGCAAAAATCTACAAGTCATCAAAAACCAAGCATTACGCGCATGCTCCTAGGGGGATAGATTGGTAGGAAAAGACCATCGCCCGTCCCCGACCGCCACTCTTAAGGATGACAATCAAAGAACACCTCATGTTTCAAATATGTCACACAACGGTCACCATACGTGCATGCTACGGGACTTGAAAAATTCAACACAAGTATTTCTCAAATTCACAACTACTCAACTAGCACGACTCTAATATTACCATCTTCATATCTCAAAACAACCATCAAGTATCAAACTTCTCGTAGTATTCAATGCACTTTTTATGAAAGTTTTTATTATACTCATCTTGGATGTCTATCATATTATGACTAATTTTATAGCCAAAGCAAATTACCATGCTGTTATAAAAGACTCTCAAAATGATACAAGTGAAGCATGAGATATCAATAATTTCTATAAAATAAAACCACCACCGTGCTCTAAAAGATATAAGTGAAGCACTAGAGCAAAATTATCTAGCTCAAAAGATATAAGTGAAGCACAAAGAGTATTCTAATAAATTCCAATTCATGTGTTTCTCTCCAAAATGTGTGTACATCAAGGATGATTGTGGTAAACTAATAAGAAAAGACTCAAATCATACAAGATGCTCCAAGCAAAACACATACCATGTGGTGAATAAAAATATAGCCTCAAGTAAAGTTATCGATGGACGAAGACGAAAGAGGGGATGCCTTCCGGGGAATCCCCAATCTTAGGCTTTTGGTTGTCCTTGAATTTTACCTTGGGGTGCCATGGGAATCCCCAAGCTTAGGCTCTTTCCACTCCTTATTCCAAAATCCATCAAATCTTTACCCAAAATCACAACACAAAACTCAACAGAAAATCTCATGAGCTCCTAGTATAAGAAAACAAATCACCACTTTAAGGTACTGTAATGAACTCATTATTTATTTATATTGGTGTTAAACCTACTGTATTCCAACTTCTCTATGGTTCATACCCCCCGATACTAGCCATAGATTCATCAAAATAAGCAAACAACACACGAAAAACAGAATCTGTCAAAAACAGAATAGTCTGTAGCAATCTGTATCAAACGTATACTTCTGTAATCCCAAAATTATGAAATAAATTGGTGGACGTGAGGAATTTCTCTATTAATCATCTGCAAAAAGAATAAACCTAATAGCACTCTCCAGTAAAAAATGGCAGTTAATCTCCTGAGTGCTAAAGTTTCTGTTTTTTACAGCAAGATCGCAAAGACTTTCCCCAAGTCTTTCCAAAGGTTCTACTTGGCACAAACACTAATTGAAAATATAAAACCACATCTAAACATAAGCTAGATGGATTATTTATTACTAAACATAAACAAAAATCAAGAAACAAAAATAAAATTGGGTTTCCTCCCAACAAGCACTACTAGGAAAAGGGCTAAAGATAGGATTGACACTAATGGCGCACCAGAGAAGTGGTGCGCCACTACTATATACTAATGGCGCACCAGGTGGAGGTACGCCATTAGTGTGGAAGACACTAATGGCGCACCAAACAAAAGGTGCGCCACTAGTAACAAAAAAATTTCCATTTTTTAAAACATACTAATGGCGCATCCGGGCAAAGTGCGCCATTAGTAGTTAGAACTACTAATGGCGCACCGGCGACAAAGTGCGCCAGTAATTTGTTTTTTTTACTTTTTGGCAAAACTACTAATGGCGCACTGTTGCACAGTGCGCCATTACTAGTTTAAACTAGTAATGGCGCACTGTGCAACGGTGTGCCATTAGTACAAAAATTATTTTTTTTACTTTTTTGCAAAACTACTAATGGCGCACTGCATTAGAAAATCGTGTGTCCTCTGGATTTACCGCACGTGAAATACCATGTGTGCATGAACAATTGCATCATTTATCGGGACGAGCACGCGGAGTCTACCATATGTCCGGTGTGCGGCGTCACTCGATACAAGAAGAGGAAGAAAGCTCCTCGAAAATCGGTGTGGTACTTTCCGATCACTCCTCGTCTGCAGCGGTATTTTGCAGACCCTAAGGTAGCAAAACTCCTGCGTTGGCACGCGGATAGGGAGGAGAAGAAGCGGGAAGATGACGGAAACGATCCGGAGATAAATAAAAAAGACAAGATGCTGAGTCACCCTAAGGATGCGAGCCAGTGGTGAGGACACTCGATCTCGATCCCCCTCCACCGCCGCCGACGAGCACCCGGCCCCCCGCACCCTCCCCCGCTCCACCGCCGCCGCCGATGATATTTTCAAGTAACAAATTTGAACATATTTTTTAAAAAATTATTATTGTTTTTATAAAAAAAATATTATTGTTATGATTTAAACAAGTTTGAACATATTTAAACACAAATAAATATCAAACAGCATTTAAAATGCAAAAAAAAAATATTGCGGAGCCTGGGAATCGAACGCAAGACCTCCTAGTGTGTGTGCTGCGTGCTGCGTGCTGACTAGTCGGGCTAGTGGGCGGGTTCTGATGTGGATTGGGTTAGGTGCAATATAACCTGTGCTCGAACGGTAATAAAAAAACATTCTAATGGCGCACCGCTGCGGGGTGCGCCATTGCTACCTAAAAAAGATCTCTAATGGTGCACCGAGGAGTGGTGCGCCATTAGTAAGCTATCCTCCCTCTCCCTCGCCAGATCCCCTTCGACCCTCTCTCCCTCGCCACTAGATCCACCCGCGCGCTGCCCCAACCCACGACGCCGCCGCCCCGACCCTCACCGGACTCC